>NC_047127.1:12343847-12643847 GCF_009829125.3 Periophthalmus magnuspinnatus | reverse complement strand
TAATGGAGTTGGAAAGTTAATGAGTTAGCTGTAAAAAGTTATATTAAACTCATTATTCACAAGTTCAATCAGTCTTTATATAAATACATCCTACATTGTGCTGTTTTTCTACATGAACTCCTGTCCAGTTGTAGTCACGCAGCCTTTTTAATTGACCAATCGATCGGACAGACATGTCTTTAGTCAACGAAAACTTTTTTTTTTGTTGACTACAGCCCTAGGTACTGGTGGTGCCAAAACAAATTGGTATGTAAAATGGGAAAGAAATGACATATTTCTTTTGATAACAAGGTTTCATGCCTTGGGTCCTGGGACTGAACTATATAAAATTACTAGACTAAGTCACCACAAATAAATGATAAAAATGTTTTTCTTCAAGGAAATAGTATATAATGGTAATGTAGTTCTAGATACAAAAAGAGGTACTGAAAAAAGTACTATTCTGTATCTAGTACTAGTACTACACCATCTAGTACTAGGACTCGAAAAATTCTGAAAGGTAAAAGGAGAGAAAAAAAATAATCTACACTACAAATATGGACATTGCGGTTTTTAAGGTATGATGTCCAAGACAAATTTCTCCATTTGCAGATAAGATAAAGGCTTATCTTATCTTATATTAGATAAAAAATATATTGTGTATAGTCAGAATTTGGTTTTTAAAAAGCTGATAAAAAAAATAAAGGGTACAGAAAATTGCTGTGTAATCTTTGGACCTTAACCAAGATATGTACAGGCAGATTTCTGATACAGAGAATATCCAACTATTATGGAAATCTAAGTCTTGTTTTTACTTGACAGTAAAAACTAAACTAGTATCTTGTCATAGCTTAGGCTCAGTTAAGTCCTGGTTTATTTTAGCTTTTCTGGATAATACGTGTTTTGTTTATCTTACCTCTGTGTTGTTGTAAGACTCTCCCAGTGAAATATTATCACTGAATAGAAAGCTGTCTTCATTTAGGGAAGAGCTTGGATCTTTTTCACTGGAATTTCCCGGAAAAGGCTTGGACGTTTCTATCGGTGACGGAGTACTGGGCATGCTACCGGGAGTCTGCGTACCGCTCTCCCCAGCATCGAAGCCCTGAAGGTGGGATAAGTCCAGTGTCAACCCCCCTGACTTCCCCACTACCCATGGCTTTGGTTGGATGTGTGGTTCAGTTGATGCAGACGAAGAGGGAGTATCCAAAAGTGAAATAACATCACCATTTTCTAAACTATCAACAGATCGAGTGTCTCCTATGCTAATTCGGTCATCGTCAAGTCGATCCAATCTACTATTACTTCCAGTTCGAGTCCGTTTTTCAAGAGGTAACTCCAAGCGGTTTGAGTTGGAGTTTCGGCTCAAGTCCAAGCTACAAGTGCTAACTGTGTCTGCGTTTTTGAGAGTTAAGGATCCATCTCCTCTCAAATACAAGCGCATTAAAGTGTCCTGCCAACATTGCTGTCTCGCAATCTGAATTGCAGCATCCTGGGAGGACTGCAGCAGCTGGTGCACCTAAAACAGATAAGAAAGTATATAAGTAATTATATGGCAACAAATTGAGTTTTCAGTCATGATATTGATACTTCGGAGTGACATCACCTGGGTGCCACAAATACAATTTTATAATCTGGTGACAAAGATTTATACTCACACCTGCACCTGTTTTTAATGTTTTAAATGGACTTATGTAGTTATTTGTTTTGTTTGTTTTTTGTTTGTATTTTTCTGTATTTGAACAAAGCACCCATGAAAAGGAGAATCTGTGTGCTCACATTAGGCTTTCCGTGTATAAATAAAGATAAATGAAATCACATCAAATGTATGTCTACGGAGGAACGTTCAGCAGTTACCATGGTGACACAATGCACACATTAGCACAACCTGATAAGTTTTTAGTTTGTCTGTCACAAAACATAGTAAATCGATTTAAACAACACATTTTCAGAAGCCTGTGATCAATACGAGCGTTCATGGTCCTGTTTAGGTGAGAGATGAGAGTGACTAAATGAAATTGTTGGCTAACGCTAACGTAATTTGATGTGTGAGAGACTTGTCTAACAGCACATACCATCTCGGCTATTGTAGTTCCAACTAAGCCAGTTCTTTCTGGTCAGATTGTGTAAAAATAAAGCTCAAATTAAAGTGTAACACTGCCTCATACAGAGTAGTGCCTCCATTTAGCATCACATCTCCAGGGAATGACATCAGATGCAAAGTAGCCTATGTAGTTCTTTGTTTTGTTTGTTCTTGTTTGTATTTTACTGTATTTTAACAGGGTGTTGGCACTCATCAGACTCTCCCTTTATAAATGAACTTATATTAAATTTAAATAAAATCAATATTCAAAATGTGTTCACGTGACACCACAACAATGAAGAATCTTAACACTGAGCTGGAGACAGGTCAGAATTCTATGGTGGGATTTGGTGTCAGATTGCAGATTTGTTGACTTGGTTTATGGTTAATTTTGTAGTATATCAACATGAAACAATGGCACAAAGTTAAATTTCTTCTCTGTCTGCATAAATACACCAAAGTGAAATTATTTTTTCATAATACCTTCAGACAGAGGTGCCATTATTCAACCTCAAAGATGTAATTGTTGTCAGCTGAAAGGACTTTAAGCTATAACATTAAAATGGCAAGTTTGCGGAGGCAATCTTGAACAAATAACGATGAGACCATAATAGGAAAAAGTGTATTAAAAATAAGACAGAAATTGACAGTAGGTCCATTTAAAGTGGTGCCTGACATTAATAAGTTATAATAGACCTTTCTTCCTGTATTTAATTGAATAAAAAAGCTTTTACTGAGCGGGTCTCCTTACCCTTTTGCAGACAATCAGGCGGACACTAGGACCGGCCCGGTGAGTGAGCTGGACCAGAGCCATCAGGTCTTTGTAATTCACATTATGATCTAAAGAAAAACATAAAAATTTGTTCAGAAATAGGGCTGCAAGATTAACCACAATCAAATCTAGATCACAATTTGAATGGACACATTTGTCGGATTGCAAAGACGGCAATTTTTGAAGTACCACCAACTACAAAATCTCCCGTCTTATTCTGCATAACAAACACGTTCTGAAATGTAATTCTTGTATTAGTTGTCGGTTCATATTTCAGTCTTTTTGTGAATTCTTCTAGACAGAATTTAAAATGTGAACTGTGAAGATTAGATATTTTCCCACACATCTTTCAGCCCTTTTCAGAAATGTGTATTATATATGTGATTATAGTACAGTGGTAATGGTAATATCACCATAGAGAATATTTGGCACTACAACTAGCATTGGTTATATGTGTAAAGTAAAGATGAAGAATAAGACCAGAATTAAACCCCATCAAGGATTAAACCAGGGGAAGCCCACGTCCCACATTTTGAGAACCACTGTATCTGTAATAATGAATAGGACAGTCATAGTTCTAGCTCACAGCATTAAGCCCAAGATCAGTGAGTTCAATGATATTAAATATGTCAGCTGTAAAGTATAATGTACATGGAGGTTCATTTCTTAAAACGTTCTTTGGCTCAGGGCTGCACTGGAGCAGAACGTAAATCAATAATGTCAAAACTGAATCCAAACCATTGAGAAGCACAGACATCTGGATATTGCCAGGTTTGTGTTCAATTGAATGCATTTGTACTGTAAGATCACAGTAATAAAAAACATTCAAACAATGGGCAATATGGGTATTCATACTATTTGTGGTAAGGAGATTTGGTACATGGAAGTCTATTTCCTATTATTTAAAGTCATATCAACAATACATTTCTTTGCAGAAGAACATTTTTATAAGCAAACTGTCATTAGGTTTGGCGGCGCTCGACTCGCTAATGCGCATTCATTTTGGCCCAAGACACAATTTTCACAAGACGAGACACAAGAGAGACGAGACAAGTTCATAAATAAAATAGTGTGATTCAGATCATAATTTTGGCCTCACTGTTTTAATTGAATTGAATGTCTTTTGCTTTATAGCCATGCCTATTGGAACAACAGTTTTTCAAGAGGTGTCTCTTAGCAAGGTTGACCCTTGTAGTCCAAACCAAATGTTAATACATAATAATAATGATAATAATAATAATAATATTTTTACCCATGTGTGCAAAATCTTGTAGAAATGTATTTACAATTACAATTAGAGCTTGATCTGGTGTAGTCTTGATTTAGTTGTGGGTTTAAGTACCAGTACCAGTGTAGTACCAGTTTTTATGTGGTGATTGATGCTCCTTTAATGTCAAAGCACTGACCTGTGTGTAGGATCTGGTTGAGGAGACACCGGATCAGAGTGGGAGTGATGTGGAGGTCGGAGAAGAGGAGAGAGAGTCCGGAGTACCCCGCCTCCCTCAGCCTCAGACGCTGTTTATTCTTCTCATAAACACGGTCACAGCGCAGCATTCGCTCAAACAACTGTGGAACCAAATAGTAAATAAGTACTTTTATTTAACCACAAGGGGAAATTATTTATGTTTACTCAGTTTATTTCATTCACTTTTTAAAAATGTATTTACTCAATTTTATTCACTTAATCTACTTAACTCAAAAGGTGATGTATCTGATTTTTACAGTCTTAAAAACAAGAAAAAATGTGAAGAACTAGTTCATTTTAAACATTTTGCAGTGGTTCCAAGTTATTCATACTTATCCCTTATTATTAGACTTTATTTGGTTAGATCAAATTTTTGACTATAAAACTGCAAATAACATTGAATTAGAATACAGTTGGGTACTCGTAAATATATAACAACAATAATACATAATAGTTTACCTTGAAGACCAGCTCCCTGAGGCGGTCTGAGTGCTTGTTGTTGAGGAGCAGAGCGTAGCATGAGTCTGCAGCACTGGGCTCAAACAGGAGCAGGAAGAGCTGATCCCGGGACAGACTGGTCTGAAGGAGGCTCAGTAACAACTCCAGTAGTCCACACAACTAAAAGTATACAATATACAAACATTTATAATGCAAACATGTATAGAACATATAAAGAAAATAATATGATATCTTTGGAATATGTTCATCCCTTAAATTATGTCAGCTGACATTTTTTTTTAATCAAGATGATTGGTATTTCTAGTAATCATTCACTTTAGTTAAGTTCCAGGTTTTTGTTTTATGCAGTAGTTTTACATGTTTACTGACCTGCTCTTCATCCCCAATAGCAGCGATGTATCCCAGCATGCTGTGCATCTCATCCTGTGACATGCCTTTTCCAATGTAGTATTTAATGAGCCCATAGAGGGAGGCTCGTATCGTGCGGATGTCATCTTCACTCAGATCACCCTCTTTGTTGCTGTTCCTCCTGAAGAGAGGGCAAAATTTAGAAGGATAAAATATACCTGCATATTATTGTAGTTTAAAAGGTCACTATGTAACGTTTCTGGTGCAGGTCTGCCACCTGTTTATCCCCATGGAGATGTTATTTCAATAAACTCACATATTTATAACTTAGAGCTCAAGTTACATCAGATCTGTGTAGACGTGACCCCGCTCACAGAAATGCATGTATTTCAAGCAATAAAAACACCAGTAATTTAATACATCCAACTGATATAGCTTAATACTAAACTCTGCAGGCAAAGCAATAGCTACTTCATGGATTTGATTCTGATGGAGTTAACCAGTAAATAAAGTTTTTTTTACAATTTAGTTTGAATTTAATTTTGTCACTGTTAAAATGTGACAATAATTCTAACATTTTCTCATAATGAACAGTCCTACTGTCAGCAGAGTAATTTCTTATGTACTGTGCAAGTTGGTAAGGAATAAGTCAGTGTAATTATTCAAAGTATAATCAAGACAAAAACTATCATTTCTAATCATAAATGACCAGCGTGGGTCTATTGGAGGCGGGTGGTTTGACTAGGTTTTGTATTTAATTGCAATGATTAAAATTCTGTATTGTTTCAAATACAGGAAATGTGTATTGAAAGCCATTTTGTATGGTTTTTTTTAATAAGACTAAATCAAAGTGAATCCAATACGAGTACGTCTTACCCATAATAGAGACGAGCAGCATCAAGAAAGAACTGAACTCCGTATTTCTTCCTGAACTGTTTCCTGTTGTCTTTGATGACTGTGGACATGTACTGAATATGACCTGTAAACAAAAGCACATAGTATTATATAAGCGGCTTTGTGTTGGATCGTTTGTTATGCGGTATGAATAAATTATGCAAAACAGAATTCCCACAATGTATTTCAGTTTGTTTCTTTGAATTGTTGCTTTGATAATATTTTGCTAGACTAACTACAACTAACTGACCAAACTAAAACACCCAAAATATTAAAATTCAATGTTGTTTTAAGATGCTAATGTTGCGTAGAATTACAGCAATAAAATACTGCAGAAGAAAAAAGGTAAATTAATATTATAAGAGGTTAGTAAAATTGCATTACATTACATATTACAGTGGACTTGAAAGAAATTAATCATAAAATTATAAAATAAAAAGATTAATTAAATGATAACACTATATGGTCACCAGTAGCAGTATCAGAAATCATTAACTGATACAAAAATAAACACAGCAGCACCTATTCTTAGTGGGAAGTCTCCTTTGTTCCAGATGTTGAAGTTGAAGAGCAGATGTGAGTGGAGCTGTTGCAGCAGAGCCTGGTTCTTCTCACACGTCACCTGTTCGATGAGGAGCTGCATGGCCACCAGGACACTCACGTCCACATGACCCACAGGGAGCTAGACACAAAAGACAGGAGAAGACAGAGTATATAGATTATAGTTAAAAATGTATCAGGGGCTGAGTGAGAATCTATAAAGTTTACAAAAAGTACAAAAAATAAGTATAGAATCTAAAAGTAAAAGTATAAAGTCAGTGTGGATTTGAAAGACTTGGACTTGGGTAACACTTGAGTCACATATTTGATTACTTGAGACTTGACTTAATAAAATGGACTGACTCAGGACTTGACTTGGATGACTTGATGTTTCTCTTCTCGAACAGGTGTCTCCCCACTTTTTTTTCAAGAAGGACCATTCACAAATAGGGAATTTACGATATGGAATTTTAGTGCTACGTTTATTATGAGAAAAAAATACCACAACTTAATGATTATTGACAATTATTGACAAAATGACATAATAAATCCTTTCATTTCCATTTTCCATTTTGTAACTTGGTTTATGAAATCAACTTTCTATATTATAAAGTAAAGTTGTGTTGATATAAACAGCCAGATAGAAAAAAAAACAACTTTATAAATAGAATAGAATGAATAAAAATGACTTAATTTTTATTATATTGTGATTATTGTAATTATATTGTGACCTGAATAATCATGATTATTGATTCACCTATTATTGTTGACATCCGTATTCACAAAAATCCTATAAATCACATAAATAAACAGGCTTCAAGTCAAAGAAAAGCAAGCACAAGTCAAGTCCGGATCCAAGAGTTACTTGACATGTTCAAAAAAAGGATCATATAATTTTGTACCAAGAGGTTTCCATAAATCTTTCAAAATAAATTTAAAGTTTCTTCCCCTCTGCCATTTGTCTCATGAACACTTTATAATATTTGCACAAAACTGGACACTTTATAACACCGGTCACTTTAATAAGTCATGTTTGCACTGTTGTTCTGATGCTGCTGTTGTATATATTTTTATTATATTTGTATGTATTTATTTTTATATTTTTAAGCATATCTTTTTTTAACTTCATGCATGCCCTTATTTGTATTTGTATTTATTCAGTGTGTTTTATGTTTTATGTTGCACATTATCACCAAAATAAGTTCCTAGTTTGTGAACTGTGTTCACAAACGATGGCAATAAAAGGTTTCTGAGTCTGATTACTATACAAGACCAAGAAGTAAGAAGACTTCTAAAAAAATATCCAGAAACTGCTAGAGTACTTGACTGTAAATCTTTATCTCTCTAGGCACAATCCAATTATAAAACCATTCTGTGGTTGTGATGTAAATTTAGAAGTGCAACAACAGACTAAACAGATGTTGTCAGCAAGCGATGTAAATGAGTTATGAGTTAAGATAAGGGCATACTCTAGCTGTTTGTTTTGAGTATCGTGATTTTAAAGGGAGTGGCTGTGTCTGGTGCAGTCTCAAAGGAGGCTTCAAATGTGGTACTAACACCCCTTTAACAAATAAACAGTATCATATCTTGGATCAAAATACAAGACGAGGGATATAAAGGATAAGAGAGAAGTTGGATCTAGACTTACAGCCTTAAGCTCATGTATTATTGTGCAAAAATGTTTGTAGAAATTTTTTTTGTAGACAAAGTAAGTGTAGTCAATGTATTTTTATTTATATGTGTTTTTCTTTCCAAATAAACTTACACATTTGCAGAAAGAATGGACAAAAACAAATAACAGTAATAACTGTTACCCTCTAACTTTAAATGTGGTATTTTTTATTCTTTGTTTACAACTAAAATGTATTTGATAAACGTGTCTATGTATAAACAGTGCTTACTACAGTTATTTCTTATTTAATCTGAAAATTATGAATAATATTATGAATAATGTAATATAATTAATAATGTCTAGCTACACTAGAGCTGCAAGAAAAATCAAATCGAAATTGCCATTTGAAAAGATGCAATTATCAAATCACAAAGGCTGCAATTTTTGTACCATAATTTCCTGCATAAATAATAAAATCTCCTGTCTTATTCTGAAAACAAAAAACAAAAAAACAGCTTACTCTGTAGTTTAGATCTGTGCAAACATATCACGTCAAATCTAATCAAAATCACAATGCTTGTCAGAAAAATTACAATTAGACATTTCCCCCAAATTCTTCAGCCCTGATTTGCACTCATGCTTTTGGTTATTTCTCTAAATATTGACTTAATAATAGCTGTAACTGGTGATACCTTTTGCAGAAGAGCTCCTAAAGTGCTGACTCCGTGTGTGTGGAGCAGAGTTTCCTGGTTGATCGGATGTCTTTGTAGAAAATGTTTTAGCACCAACAGAAAAGTGGCAACCAAGTTCTTCTCCAGTCTCGCCTCTGTGGGAGAAAGTTATAATTAACAATCCACATACTGGCCAATACAAGAATACTAATATGAATGAGTATCCTTCAAAGCCAAATTATTATCAAACTATTACCCTATCATGTAAAACAGAACATAAACCACACTTTCGCAGGGTTCTTATTAAACGTTGGCCAGCAGAACAATTACACTATACACAAAAAGACAACAAACTAACCTTGAACTCACAATCTTACATTCATCCAGTTCATACATTTGTAATCCAGTATCATGAAGACGATTTCAAAAAATGCTGACATGCTTGAAATTATGCTTAAAAAAGGTATATTAAGATTTTTTGATGTCCATGGGGAAATTTGTCCACTGCATTTGACCCATTCTTTACTGGCACAGGGGTTAAACTAAGAATCCATCTCAAGATTTTAAGCCAGGCCTGGTCATAAACACCTAGCTGGAAGATTAGCCTATATTGCATCTTTTAGGTTTCTACTATAGTCTATAAACTATAACCTTTCTTTCCTTCTTTCTATATTCTTTATTTGTCAGGGCGCTTTAAAATTAGATGCAGACAACATGCAGCTATTTAGACCCTGAGAACTTCTTTTACAAAATATCTGTACAGTAGCAAAACAAATTTTACTTTATTACATGAAAAAAAAACCTCAGGTACAGCCCCTTTAAGACGTTAATTGCAGCAGTATTTGCAAACCTGAAGCGCGGTTGGATGGCAGTATGACCCAGTCCCCTTCGGCCGGTGTAGAGACATCCGGAGTGATGAAGTCTGAAGACCCGGAGCCCGGATCAGAGGTCTGTGGATCCGGAGTTACCAGGGCCAGCTGCTCCAGGACAGGCAACAGCACTGGCAGTCCGCCCACACAGTTTATAACATCCTGACAAAAGACAGTTGGAAAAACACATTTAACATCAGGAAGTCAATATCTGTATCTATTAGACTTTAATAAATGACTCCACATAGGCCTCTCACAATAATTACTACATCAAATTGTTATTCAATTGTGTTTAAGATTTTATGCCTTTTGTTAAGTCTTTTAATATTTTTTTTTTTAACTTGATGTTGAAGTTTCTTATTCTCCTGCTGTTTTTGAACACTATAATGTCTCAGTTGAAATGACAGATTGTACAATAGATTATGGGGCTAAATATTTGTTGTGTGTACATTTTATTTGCAAAAGTAAAAAGTAGTGATTTTTGAAATTTGTTTAGTAATACAAGATTTGAGCTGTAACTTCTATGGCTATTTATTGTTGCATTCTGGTTTTGCTGTTCATGTCTTTTAAGAACATTGTACTTTCAAAAAGGGGCTTTCTGGGATTATCACACTTTATTTATTGCGTTAGAAGTAGTTTCAAAATGATCATTTATCGTGATTTTCTAGCAACTAACAAAATATATAGCACTTGACAGGCCTAACTCAATTCAGTGTTCCTGGCAGTAAGTGAGAAAATCGAATGTGGACAAATGTGTGGAGCTTTAGTGTCAGTGCGGAGTCTTTTGAAAACCTTAATGTCCCAGTTGACCACTTTGTTCCCAGTCAGACGGCCGTGCAGCGTGTTGGGCGACAGATCCAGACAGATGGGGTTCTTACACGCCTAGAGATGGAGAGAGAATGCCAGGTAATTCAAATGATGATCAAATCAATTCAAAACTTGAATTCCTGTGATAATAACATACTGTATTTCAAAACTATTTGTAAAAGAGGTTGAGGTTGTACCAGAATTACATAGAACATAACTAATAAAAGTTAAGTCACAAAAATGTTTTACGTTTATGTAATATGTAAAATTATGAAAGTGTTCTTCCACGGGTTTCAATATGATGAAAAATTAGGATTGCCGCCAAAGCAATTAACCATTTAAAACAAAAATAAAATATCTTTTGAAGGGTGAAAAGTCCTCAAAATGTCACCTATAACAGAAATCTGAAACCCGTGAATAGCAGCTAATAGGTGTAGCTTAATATAAAGAGTTACCATGAAGGGTAATTTACCTTTGGCGAATAATAAAGCAGCAGTTTAGTTGTGAGGTCCCCAATTTCAGACTCTTGGGCTTTGAGTGGAGATATGCAGTTTGGACCTACATAAAATAATTATTTATTTACATTATGATAAAAATTGTAAATTGTTAAGAAATGTAAAGACTAACTAACCCGCACTGCAGATGGCTTTAATGTGGTTCGGCTGCAGTGGTTCATGAAACACCATCACGCTCCCCAGTTGTCCCTGTAGTGAGGTCGGACTGCCCCACTCGCTGTCCTGGGTCCCAGCAGAGATCAGTTTGGTCACAGACTCAGGTTTGCCTCCCAGCAGACCCCCCCAGGTGTGCGGAGACAAGATGCCCCCCAGAGAGGAGCGCGTGGTGGGGGTGGAGGCGGAGGAGAAGGGGGGGTCTGGGATCTGGGAGGGAGGGGGAGTTGTGGTCCGGTGTCCCGCTGAACCAATGCAACAGGAGGTAAAAGGCTGTCAACAAAACAAAACAAAATATTTATTATTTTAATTTTTTTTTTTTCTTTCCTTGACTATTGAAAAACATCTTACCAGATTTTTATGTGTAAAAAAATGTCTTGCTTTCTGACCAAATGTAAATAAAGGTAGAGTATGTAACTTTCTAGAGGTGGCACATCACCTGCATGATTCCATGGACATATAAAGTTAAAACCATACCATACATACACAGAACATTCACTATGGAGATGGATACATTTTAAGCCATACTGTGGAATATTATAGCCAAAGGAACAACATTTCCATGGAAACAACCGGAGGAGGCCCTACTCCAGACCAAATAAGAGTGAGGATTGTGGAGATACAAGCCTGCTCACAGTAACAATGCAAGTTTTTCAATACAATAAACACAACCAAAATTAAAACACATGCTGTTTCTTTAGTCATAGTAGTAGATAGTGACTTTTCATTGTTTTTTTTTACATTATGAACCATGTGAAAAAATGTGCTTGGATTAATGAGTAGCAGGTCAACCACTCCCATTAAAAAACATGATTCCACTTCTAATCAAAGCAGCACATTCATTCAGGTCCTACCTCAGTCATGGTGGGATACTTGAGTGGTGCAGAGAGCTTTTGTTGTCCATCCACATAAATGTAGACCAGACTCTGTCCAAACGGCCTCTTTCCAGGCACATGCACCACACCAATACTGTGCTGTAGACAGAAAAAACATACATGTATTTAACCCTGTGTGAAGGGTAAAATATTACATTGATGTGAATGATGACTGCTGTATTGAGGAATGTATTTAAATGTATTTAATGTAACATAATTCAAAGGCCCTCTACCTTTTCCATGCAAAATTTGTCTTGCACTAGCATACTAGTTGTTGTTAGCTTTACAGTCACAGCAAAACTTTGCTCTGGTCTCTGAGAGTTGTGAAATGCACTTACTCATCACAGTGAATACATAGGATACTTGGAACATAAGATAAGTGAGAAATATCTTCGGATAGTAAAAATCAGGTACAGAACCTTTAATATAGTGCACTTAAAATATGGCACATTGAAAAACACAACAATATTTGACCTTTTCGCATTTTGAATCGTGCTGTGTAGAGTGCAAAAGGACTTGAAAAGGTCAATGCGTGATTCACTGACAATACAACGGGGCTCATAATATTAAAAATACATCTATAAATAAACCATAGCGTTACCCATAGAGAGTCGCAGAAGCAGTAGTCAGGCAGCATCACAGTCACATACTCCTTCTTGGTGCAGACGGCCACCACCAGGACCCCTGCTGCTGAGATGAACGCCTCAAACCCAGTGCCCCCCGCAGAGAAGAAACTGCACAGACGAGTACAATGCAAGTGAGAGAAAAATAATATACCGTATATATAACCCTTTCCAACAGATTTCAGGGAGACAATGTGGCACAAATAATTTTCACTTGAATAATTTAATCTTATTTAATGGTACAATTGTCACTTGAATTTTAAAGACGTCCTTGTATACCAAATGCTTATGAATATACAATGGACAACAAAGTATGATTTTGTGATGTGAATGTTTAGTCCATGTTGTTTTTAGACTCTGAGGGGCCATCATAGTCTTCTTTATTAATGACAAACACTAATGCTACAGGAAAATGAACTTGTTATAGAAGTTATACAGAGCATTTGCAGGATGACTAAATGTTTGCTGTTCACATAGTAATTAGATAACAAAACAAAGAAAAGATTGAGTAACTAGCGATTCCTTCTGTCGATTTTGGATCAGTTTTGACCCTGCAATTGTTCAAAATGTCAAATTATGTAACGATTGTGAGCAGTTTTGAAACAGTTACATGCATAGTGATGGGTGAATTATCATGAATTTAACAATCAGTGTTTTCTTATTATTATAGGCGACTATGGTATAAATATATGATCATTTATTATGAGAATTTTCTGAAGCAATATCTAATGCACTTCAAAATTGTTACTGTGACAGGCATAATGTAAACATGAACTAAAATGTATATTTTACCTGTAAAGCTGTTTCCTCTTGTCTTTGCTGGTGGGTCCGAGTTGTTCCTGGTCCAGAGAGAGCCAGGCCAGAAAACTGAACGCCGATCCAGGCCACCGCTGCACCGTCGGCACCGAAATCCCAGCCATCCCATGGGACAAGTCAAAATACTGCATCGCACTTTCTAACCCCTGCTTCCGTACCATCATCAGAAGAGCTCTCAACGCAGGTCCTACATACGGATGTGCTTGCGTTGAATCCGGTGGTCGTAACAATCTTAAAAACTCCAACAGTTCATTTGTACTTAGCGACTGCGAGCCCAAAGACCCTAGTAGTCCTAATAAACTCTCTCCGCACGCTCGGTGTAGTCTTTGATAGCGTTTCAAAGCAGATAAAGCACGCTTGACCATTGAGGCGTTGACACAAGTGGCACGGGTTTGGCGATTTAAGCAGCTGAGGCGTCGGACCCAGTCGGCGGTGAAGAGTTGAAGTTCACATGAATCGAGTTCAGGAAGCCACTGGACCAGAAGGAGAAGAGGGTCGACATTACTGATGCCCAAGAGACCCACAGAAGTGTGCTCTCCCTCCACCGCCTGGAAAAGTTGAGAGGGATATTTAGATAAGAGGTTATTTCCTTTGAGCCATTTCTCTTATGGACCTAGAATATACATTTATGAATTATAAAGAAGACATTTTATGCTTTTCAGGAGCTTAGTATTGAAGTATACCCTTAGTAGGTCATCAGTTTACATTGTTATTGAGCTGCTTTCAATCGATTGTGGTTTACAATCAACACAGAGATGAGACCATTGACTGTGGCATTAGATTTTAGCATGCAATAGATTTAGATAATTTATTTCTGAAAAGTAGCTATGTGACATTTTAGAATCCCATATGTATCACTGGGACACTATTTCAAATAACTGCCATCAAGTACATTGGTGGGTGGGGATAGGGGGTAGGTGAAAACTGATTTTTTGCAGAGCACTCAAGGCTCAAATGCAGGACAACAGAGGATTACTCAAATATGCAATCGACTTACTCAAAATACAACTTTGAGTAAGTTATATTATACACAAATAATAATAATAATAAGCACACTGAAAAACGGTGAAAGTCAGATTTTGTCTCAAGAATAAAAAAAAGCAAATCTGACTTGTATATGAGGACAGAATCTTTACCATATTCATGAGCTCTTTAAGGAGGTGCCGTGAAGGCTGCCCCAGAGAGATCAGGATTTCAAACAAGTGATTATAGCCTATCCTCTCCTTGAACACCTCCTGCAAATAAACACAGTGAAAATGTATATCAATTTAACATAAAAGTAGCATCTTAGGGTGCGTTCACACTTGTCATGATTTGGTCCTTGTTTGAGCCCAGTTTAGTCCTAATGTAGACTTGGTTTAGTCCTGGTCTAGTCCAAGTCCAAAAATAAAATTAATTGAATTGAATTGAAGTTAGGTCCAGGTTTAGTCCCAGTTTTAATGCACCGATAGGCTTTAAAAGGTGGCAATCACACCAGTCCTGGTTTGGTCCTGGATCGAGCTCAGTTTAGTCCTGGGTACACTTGGTTCAGTTCTGTTTTAGTCCTGTTTTAGTCCCATCTTAGGCCTGCTTAGTCCTGGTTTAGGCCTGGTTAAATCTAGGTTAAGTACAGGTTAAACTTGGATACTTTGGTGCCACAAATACAATTTCATAATCTGGTGGCAAACATTTATCATCACACCTGCTCCTGATTTTAATGTTTTGTACCTTTTTGTTTAGTTTGTTTTTTGTTTGTATTTGTCTGTATTTGAACAGGGCCCCCATGAAAAGGAGAGTCTGAATGTTCCCATTGGGTTCTCCCTGTATAAATAAAAATAAATTAAAGTCCAGGTTAAGTCAAGGTTTAGTTGCAGGTTAGTCACAATTTTGATGTGGTGTGTGTGCAAGTGTATACAAGTGCATTTCACACTGGTCCTGGTTTGGTCATGATTTAGTCCTGGTTTAGTCCTGGTTTAATCCCCTTCTGTTTTAGCCCCAGTTTAACCATGTCCTAGCTGAATCCTGGCCTGGTCTTAGTTTAGTCCTGGCTAAATCCTGGCTAAATCCTGGTTTAGCCCTGTCTTAGTCCTGGCTAAGCCCTAGCTAAATCCTGTCTTAGTCCTGTCTTAGTCATGGTTTAGTAATGGCTTAGTACTGGTTTGGTCCCAGTTTAGATATGGTCCATGGCAGTATTTAGACTTATCCTGGTTTGATGCTGGTTTAGTCCTGGTTCTGGTATGTGAACACAGCAATAGCTTCTCCTCTTATTTTACCTTTGCAGCCGGTGACTTGTGCATTACTGTTGTAAGCGCCTTTATGGTTGCAACCGCAAGTGAATCCAATCTTCCCTGAAACACCTGTAAAACGACTACAGTTAATGAATTATACAACTGTGTCCTTATGGTTACAGCAGCAATGGATTATGGGCAAAGAATAAGGAACACAAACCAAATCTCAATGTTAAAGTAATGTGCATGCTGCATTATAAAGGTCTCATAATGGACCAAAACACAACGTGCAGCACACAGATTGTTGACGTTTGATTTAATTAGTATAACAAAGTAGTTGTGTTTCCATAAATATTGTATTGTAGCATTGTATTCTACACTGCTGTAAACAACATTAGTCAAAAGTTTGGACACTTTTTATATTATTTATATAATTACTTTCTACATTTTAGATATGCGCAGAAGACATCAAATATATAATGTAAGATATATGGAATTATGCATAATAATTATAAATAACTCGACAAATTAAAGAGTGGCTACTTTGAGGATTTGAATATAAGGTATATTTATTTAATTTTTTTTCTTACTTTTCGACATAATTCCAGATATTTTACTTCATATATTTGATGTACGTGTATAAAATGTAGAAAGTAGTAAAAAAAAAAAAAAAGAAAAAAACTTGACTGAGAGGGCGTGTCCACATTTTTGATTGGTAGTGTATATTGTATAAGCAGCTCTTGAGGTCAAAATAAGTCTGCTATGTACTGTCTGCTCTAACTATACAGTGTTTTATTATTTATTATTTATTTATTTACATAAAATTATTTTTATTATTTTTAAAATTAATTTATTTTATATGTGGTAATATACAATCACTGTGTATCGCAGTAGTATGAGTTACATCTAATGGAAACACAACTATTGAGTAAATAATCAATGCATTGTCAGAGCAACTTCCTGTTCCAGATACTTTTGTCTTCCTACTTCAAATTAACACCGTCCTATTGTAAAGAACAGCAACTGAAGCAGGAAGAAACATTTAAAACAACAAATTCACAAAACAGTGCGAACTCCCCTTTGACGACCAACATTCAAATTTCAAAGCATGCAGCCTTTGAAACACGAATCTCTATCCAGCTAAGTCCTATGTTGGTAGGTGATATATTGTAATTTTTTTAAGGTATTTGCAGCAATTAAATTTGGTAATCTTGGACAAGCTGGAGAGGGACTTAGGAGTAAAAACACAAATGAATACCGAATGCCAAAAATCACAGCAAAATCTGGTTAGCTTTGCCAGAGTAACACACCAGAACATTGTGATAGCATTCCAATAGAGCCCACTATGCCGCAGACAACCAGGACAAAATGGAGGAGAGGGAGAGACGACAAAGCAAATACAAATAAAAGAAAATGAATGACATCACTCCACAGCGAGACTTGAATACAGCTGAAATTTAAGGAAAGGTTTCTGACAATGAACTACCGGTCATTAGTTTTAACCTGTTGTTTTATGCAACCTTGGCAATAGATATTCTACTTTTGTCTTTTTTTTTTTTTTTCACTTTTGGACTGAAAATATTTTAAAATGGTACACCAGACAAAAAAAATAACAAGGGGGTGAATCTACTGTACAGTTACTGAAATAATTGTAAAACCAGATGTCATAATATTGTAAGACAAGGAATTTTCTTATTTCAAATGTAAATCATTTTAAGGGTCTGGGGGAATTTGAGTGACCTACTTTTGTAATGTTGAAAGTTTGATTTACTCATAATTTAAAAATCTATAATTTTAATATCAGAAAATAACTTGTCTCTAGGGCTGATTTTGGAAAAAAAAATCTCTAATTGCCATTATTCTGACAAGCATTTGTAATATATTTGTGATTTATGTTTTAATAAAAAGTTCATATTTTTAACGCAAAAGAAAAAAATGAAATACTAACAAACTAATACAAGAATCATATTTCAGAGCATGCTTGAACAGATCCAAACTACAGGGTTAGCAGTTTGTAAGCAGAATAAGACAGGAGATTTTGTTGTTTATGGAGGAAATTTTGGAACTTAAAAATTGCAGCCTTTGCCTTTTGCTAATTGTGTCCATTCAAATTGTGACTTTGATTTGATTATGATTAATGTTACAGCACTACTCGCCTCATTAGAAAACTAAAGTTATTTATTCAAACTTCTGTCCAGACTAGTACTACATCAGGCCATCACATCTGTCACTATATTAAGTTCCACAGGGTTAAACTAAGGGACGACAGGTGGTGGTCTGACACAGGCCTGTCCACCTGTGTTCACTCTGAATACATCAATGGAGGGATTATACAGCGAAATAAAAAGTGTCTTTATACTAGAGAATGAAAGCTTGTTCACAATGAAAGGGACGTGTAGCCTTTTCAACAGAGCACAAATGGAACAGATAGGATTGGTCTGTGAAATAAAGGCCACAAAACAAAGAGTTCAAATAGAAGACGGATGGATGTAAACTAATCAAATATTTACAAAAATGCATCAAATTGTAAATAATTACTGGTAATAGCGCTTCATTATCAGCATTTATAGTAAAATTTATAGATTTTTTTTTGCTTTCAGAGAATATTAAACCTAAAAAGAAATCTGCATGTATAAAAAGCAGAGACCTAATATTCTACATTCCTGTGTCTTTAATTTAATTGTGCCTTTAATAATTGGTCAACTTAAAATAATGTCTATATTACGAAAACACACTTTATAAACTACACCTCTGTTTCCAATGAGGCCTTTAAGTGTTGGAGCTCCCTCTGCTGTCTGCAATGGGAATGAACAATTTGACCATTGCATGTGTCTGGTGATTGTTAAAAGCACCTTTTTTTTTCTTGTTTCCCAAATACTCAGCGTCAAATTTGACATAAATATCTCGTCAGGCTGTGGAGTGGTTATAGGGAGGGTACTGGGGTGTTTGGCAGCAGTAGGTGATAGGCGGGTGAATGAACTTTAAAATAAAACTTAAATAAATAAAGTGAATGGTATCTCCGTGGTACCTGGGTGTCCCTCTCTCCTGACAGTAACATGTTGTTGGTTATATCTTTCTGGTCCTTGTCAGCCGACGTGCTCCTAGCATTTATCAGCTGATACACAATACATAATACAGGCAACATGTCAACAAAGCAAGAGGTGGTACAGATAGGGTTATGGGGATAGGGTTAAGGATTAGCCATGGGGAGGGAGTGCAGGGGAGGAATATGTAGGAGGAGAGGTGAGAGGTTAAAGGTTACAATAAGCCAGTTAGATATTAGGGTTGCTGTGAAGAGGTGAAACCAGTGGGCCAAGCCTGTGTGACATGCAAAAATGAAGATAATGCATTTTCCCACCTATAATAATATCAGAATTCCTCCATTTTGTTAACTATATAAACTAAATAAATATGCATAGTATTTGCTCAGGTTAATGCATGCTTATAATCTAACCTTGAGATACAGTAATCCAATAACTGTTACCTGGCAACCATATTCTAAACAAGAGCAAAAACTTGTCTAAATTGCGGAATAGTTGATTAGACTAATAACAATAAATGATAACAACTTTATTTTTAAATTAAGGTTCAAACTGCTCAGAAATACCTTCCTTTTGAACATGGGTAGATAACTATATAAACTAAATAAATATGCATTTTAGAAGTCAGCTCTACTTCCTGTATTTTAGTACTTCAACTTTCTTCCACAAACTGCCACTTAACTGATGTGAAACTATGATAAATATGTACCACATGTACTATCTCACCAAACAAGTTACAATTAGAAAAACATGTAAACCTATCATATGAAATTGTAAGTTTTAAATCTAGAGAGTGCAAAATGCAGTTCCACTCACTCTCACCCAGATTTGTGCCATGTTTAGAGAAACGAGACTAGATGGAGTTTACCTTGCTGTTTTGTAGGAGTCTTGTGAGATGCTCAAAGCAGTTACTGTTGAGGAAGATGGCTTGTAGAACCGGTCTATCCGAGCACAGGAACATGTCTCTGATAGTGTCTATGAGATACAAATAAGCAGAGGTACAAATGAAATTAATGCCATGTTCTTTAATGCTGCTAATGCTATGCTTTTAATATTAACCTTTTATGCATCTAAAGTATATACAGATCAGGAAACATGATAGGATTGGTAAGTTAATCGCAAATGAATCAGAATTGCAATTTCCTCCACAAACAACAAAATCCCCTGTATATTCAGCATAAAAACTGCTAACCCTGTAGTTTAGATCAGTACAAACATGTTCTATAAAGTGATTCTTGTATTAGTTTGTCAGTTCATATTTCAGTCTCTTTGTCAATTCTTCTGGACGCTTTTAAATAGTGAACATTGAACAGAGTCCTAATATTTAAACATAAATTGCATGTCTTTTGTGAGACAGGCCTCTACTTTGACAATGTTTAAATCCAGGCTCAAAACAGTTCTGTTTAGCTGTGCATATGACTGAAAGGTTTTTATTCTGCACTCTTCTCTTTTAATGCTAATTTTATGATGATTATTTGTGATTATTTATGTTTTGATTTGTGTGATTTTAAAGTCTTTCTTATTCTGTAAAGCACTTTGAATTACCTTGTGTACGAATTGTGCTATAAAAATAAACTTGCCTTGCCTTGCCTTTTAGTGGCTCTATTGTTTTCCCTGATCTTTGCACAGTACATACCTAACATATTGACTTGCAGTGCCACAAATCTGCTCTCCCAGTGTCTCCCCAGCGTTGGCACTTTTCCCTTCCCCTGCTTCTGCTGCTGTTGTTTTGAAGCCACTACTGCAGCCGGGTCTGAATTGAGCAACTTGAAATAATTCTCCAGAACCGACGCGATCTCCACTTGGCGCTGGTCCGAACTGGATGCTAGGAGGCGCTGTACCACTTCCCGCAGACAGCCTAACGTTAGCAGGGCCTTTCGATCGGGTGCTTCGCTGTCCCAGTCCTCTCCTTCATCCGTGGGGCAGCTGCCGAGCGAGCAGTCCCCTAGCACCCGCATCAGTACCTCCATAGTGGCTGGGGAGATGGCGAGCAGTGCATTCCTCTACGGGACAAACAAATGACAGGTTTCGGCAAATGAACAAGACTTGCACTGTGAAAAGATGTATGCAACATTTTTTTCCCCACTCAAACTATTTTAATTGCTAAACACTATGGCAACGGTCCTAATTCTTCATCATTCTGAAACACAGGGATATGAGTAAAATGCCAGCCTCATAGGATAACTGCCTGATTTTTTGGTTAAATTTTTTTCTGTTTCATTCTACTCTCCAGACCCTGCTGCATCTGTAGGTACCACTGCCTCTATCCTCGCCCAATGACAAATATTTTTACAGCCTAAAAAAATGTAAAATAATCCAAACCGCCCCAGTCACCTTATTGAAATAGTTTATTTTTGTATTTTCCCCAAAACCTTGAAAAATTACTTGGGGAATGATGCAATGAGGCTAACGAAAAGTAAGTTTTATTTAATTATAGATTTAATTTATTTAGTTTGAAATAAATAAATTCAAGCCAATTAATTTGCCAGTTTTTTGCAGCAGAACTAAAATAAATCAAAATAATGTTTTCTGAGTTCAGTTCATTTCAGCAAGTATAGCTAATGTCCTTTTTTGGCAGTGTAGACATGTTTTATTGCAGTGATTTGATCAAAAAGGAGGAAAGATGCCGTTTTGTTCTCAATTCTTTTTTATCTGATATCCCGCCAGTATTCTATGATCTCTCTCACCCTCGTTTCAGTGTTTATTTTAGATCTAAGGCCGGAGCCTAGTCAATGAAACGTTTGAAGTTATAAATTCTTCAAAACTATTTCACAACATTTCCAAACTGCAAATTACCATGAAACAAAAACTGGTTATGGTTTTCTATTTTTTATTTATTTACTTGACCATAAATATCCCTTATTTATGGCCAAGTAAATAAATTAAAAATAGAAAACTGTTGTATAT
Source organism: Periophthalmus magnuspinnatus (assembly GCF_009829125.3). Lineage (NCBI taxonomy): Eukaryota > Metazoa > Chordata > Actinopteri > Gobiiformes > Gobiidae > Periophthalmus > Periophthalmus magnuspinnatus. Next base: position 12,622,214 of record NC_047127.1, on the reverse strand, counting down.
TGTGCACTGACATCACTGTATCTCTAACGCATAAATAAATGTCTCTTAGAAGTAAAGGAAGAGGCACACATTTGAGTCACTTATTTTGGCTGACTTTTTTTTAACATAAATTATAACTTGTGGTCTTGTAAATTGTATCTATAGTCTTACCTGATCCCCGGCTACTATGGCCCCAAACAGGTGAAGCAAACAGCACTTTAAACTCTCCTTTAGATGTTCACTTTCCTGGAAGCACTCTGTAACAGGAACAAAAGCCATAATATAAACAATAAAATACATTGAAGGATCTGTAGGCAATGTTATGTTATCTGTGCAAACAAAGCAGGACCATAAAACACAGCCACACCTAGTGAATAGATTATAATGTTAAAGGTGCTGTACCTGATTTCTACGCTCTTAAAAACATGACAGAACAGAACCAGTTATTCCTCACTTACTTTATGCATTCAGAGCATCCTAATTAATCATCGTAATGAGTTTTCACAACAGAGCAGAGTGGAGCGGAGTTTGGCCGTGATGGTAAAGTTTAAAAAATGCAGACATCTTTTGGCATGTGTCTTAGAGTCCAGTGTAGTCCAGCTAACAATTAAATATCATGTGCAATATATTAATTATTTCTGTTGTTGTGATGTTATATTGTTAAAATTGTGAGCCCTGGTAAATAGTAGCACTTTGTTTGATATTTTAGACTATAGATTTGCCGATAGCGGTAGGGGAATGGTATGTGGCTGTAACCTCCACCTCATGGTCCTGGTCATCTATTAACTCATCTGTCAATACATTCGCTTGGGCACAATGCAGTGTGTGGGCTCTGTGAAGTCCCTTTGCTTCATGCCACTCATACCACAACTAATTGCAGTCAACAAAGGGACATTTAAAATGACATTCAAACCCAAATCATAATGCACATCTTAACTAGGTCAAGATCAGTGTTTTGATCTAATAGTGTTTTAAAGACCCTATATTATGATAGACTGACATCAAAAGAAAAGAGTAATTATCTTTAGCTTCATTCACACATGTTTGGCTAATCTTACATGTTTAACTTGTTAATGTTTTCAGTGCAATATTAAAGAGTTTATACTTTTTTCATGTATTTGAGCTAAATGTGTTTTGCCCCAGTACAGATGCATTGTATAAACATTTCTTGAGGTCAAAATAAGTCAACTGAGTGATGTTATTTTTCAAAGCATTTTACGGTCCAAGAATCAGGAAATGCGCTTTTAGCCTGCCAATTATAGTTAATATTGCGGTGACTGAAAACTCCTCTGTGAATAATCAGGATGCTAAGATGGCATAAAGTAAGTAACTTTGAACTTCTGCAAACCTTTAAATATTAACTATTTCTGTTTTTCATGTTTTTCAAGATAAGAAAAATAAGGTAATAGTATTAGATCTGGCTCGCTTGTAACCATAGTACAGCTAAATCATTTCTTTTCATCATTAAAATTGATTCTACTTTATATCATATTGTTGTATTCTTCATAAATCAGTCAAAAATAGACTTACGATAAAAGAAAGGAACAAACTCCACAGTGAGAGGTGCTGCTTTGTACTTCTGCCTGCTCCGCTCCACTGTCCCAACCTGCTCTCTGAAATCAAACCAACCCAGTTAAGTTATAAATACACACATAAAAGGCGCTAACATTAATATTTGATCATCTTGCAAGGCATGTATGGTATATTCAGTTACCCGCTGGTCCGATGCCTCCAGTTGTGATATGGGTCATATAGACTCTCACAGAATGCCAAAGCGTGACGGACGAATTCTTCAGCCTGGCTCTGGTCCACCATCTCCTTCTCTTTGGTCTTGCTTTTCAACTATAACAAACAGAAATTATAATTAGCCTTAAGAATGACTAAAATGCATAGTATTAATCTACGCAAATTAGGCCTGTCACAATAAATACTATATCGACTAACAAATGTCATTATCATTGTTATTTTTGGGAGTCAGTATTTATCATGAGTACTTTTTCTTTGAACTAGTGGGGATAATATTGCTTTAGGGCAGTGGTCCTTAACCCTATAGCGTCGGATCCTATCGTCGGCGATAGCGCGCGGATGCAGACTTTCCAGCAGCGTAACTCCGCAACCAGTCGTGCTCTCATGTAAATTCAAACAGCGTATCAAAGCGGAGGCACGGGGCTATTTAAATATTTTTCCATCAGTTACGGTAATCTGCCTCTGTTGCTCCGCGAAGGTGATGAATGAGACCGCGGGTGCTGCAGGGATTTTCCCAGTCATTTATTCGATGCGTAAAAGAAAAAATACCGATGAAAGTGTAAAATAGAAGTAGATGTGTAAAAAAATGCAGTAAATTCTGATACTTCCTTTAATATGATTTTTATGGCTAACAAAAATATAAAAGTCTAGGTGACCTATACTGGCCCATAGTGTGCTCAGTCCTTAAAGGGTTAACCTGGGTTCGATCGAACCCTAGGGGTTCGGTGAGTCAGTCTCAGAGGTTCGGTGGAGGTCAAGACACGCACCCGACTCATATGATTTGCGGACTGCGAGCGTCTCCAGAAGCCGGCCGTGTCCCAATTCGACAAATGCACCCTTCGATGTGCCTATCAAAGTACCCGCCCGACTTAAATGTGCCGTTCGAACGGCACAGGAGGCACTTTATTGAATTGAGACACGGCATGGGACACGGCAAGAGTGATGCCCCAGCATTGACTGGGAGGATCCCGGCGACAACTGCGCTCTGATTGGACATCTTTGAGGGACCATGGAAGTACATTATTGTAATGACAGTAACATATTTAAAGAGCCCCATGCCTCTGCTTTGACATGCCATTTGAATTTACATGAGAGCACAATTGGTTGCGGAGCTACGGTGTGTGGGACAACATGAGGACTGAAACCTCGCCCTATCTAAACTCTATCTATCTCTATGTAAAAATCTAATAGAATAACACTAGTAGCTAGTACTAGGTAAAGAGATTATAGAAGTTAAGAATTTAAATAGATTAATCACCTGCTGAATGTAAAGGGTGGTCATGTTAATAATGTGATTGATGTAGGAGCAGGTGCCGATCTCCTCCACATTGGACAAGTTCCTGTAAAAAAGCACATTAGAATTACTTTCTTAATAGGTTGCGTTCACATTCTATCATTTATGATGTCATAATTTCAGAGAGGGCAGGGTGCTATATAAGTATTTACAGTTTTTGGAAGAAATACCAAATATCATTATGTTTGATATTGTTGAACCTTATTATAGGCTGGAGATTGGCTCCACAAACTTGACACTTGTGTCTTATGGTCCTTTCAACTGACAACAATCATATCTTTGTGAATAATGGCACCACTTTAGTTTATGCTAGCAGAGAAGGTGTTAAAATTTGTGCCAGTTTTAGTTTCATGTGGATGGGCCCAGTAATTACAGAGATATTAATCAGTTAAACCGCAAATTCCACCATAGAATTATGATCAGCCCTCCAGCTCAGTTTTAAAATATAGGGATTCAAGAATGTTGTAATGTTACATGAATGTAACCTAAGCCCCATTCACACATGCATCAGTCCCAGAACATTGTCGGATCTGTTCTGTTCGCACTTAACCTGCATTTGGCTCTCCACACTCTCTCAAATAGCAACATGCTGCTGCGTTAATTAAATATAATAAGAACTAAACGCAATCGTCTGGCATAACCAGGAAACCAAGATAGTAACCAAGGAAAGCAAGTAGATAACCAAGGAAACCAAGCTCGTAACCAGACAACCAAACAGTGATATTGACAATTTACTAGTTCTATTTGCTCATAAGGCTTCCATGCATATTCCCAGTACCATAAATTTCAGACTATAAGCTGCTATTTTTTTCCCACGCTTTGAACCCTGTAGTTTATACAACAGTGTGGCTAATTTATAGATTTTTTTCTGGCTAACGGCCACCCGTCACTCTAGCAGTAAGTGCAAAAGTGAGACAGACATGGGGAAAGATTGGAGAATACGCTAGTTTTGATTTTGAATTGTCATTTTGTGCATCATGCACACAACCTCATCATAGAAAACAGGAGGAAATGCATATGATGTAGCTTCAATGAATCGATGGTGCAATGTTGGAGACGGCAGCAGAAAGAACTTAGCGTAAAAAGACAACAAAAGTTTTCAGAGGAAATAAAAGCAGATGGCCCATGTTGGTGCTGTTTTCTTTTCTAAACATCGAGATATGTTTATCCCATGTTGATGGCGTGTTGATGCCGTACTGCTGATTTTTAGGCACAGTTTGAAAAAACAGCATGTCCTAAATTAAAACTCAAAAAAAAAAAAACTCTGTGTACTGTCTTTCTGTGTAAATATCTCAGGTTCCAACACAAAATGTATTTTCTTTTAAAATTTAGCTGGTGCAGCCTATATTCAGGTGCGCTCAATAGTCCGAAATTTATGGTAATTTACCCAAAAAAACTGCCAGATCAAAAATGCAGGGAAATCAGTTCTGGCTGTGTTCACACGATCCTGACCTGGCAAAATGCAGGCAATTTCCCAGGTCAAGCTGCATGTGTGAATGGGACACTATTAACCTGTTTGAGTATTATTATCATTATCTTTGTTAGTTGCAGTTGCTTTCTGACCTGCAGATGAGAATGAGGAACTTGAGGAGGAGCAGAGCCAGGTTCTGCTGCTCTGGCTCCAGACCGTCCGAGGCCTTTTGGACGCATTGCAGCAGCTGGTGACGCAAAACCTGAAGGATGTTGTCTGGGAGCAGGGTCAGCACCGGGGGCAACTCCTCTGGCCTAAGAGAAAACATAAACAAATATTAGACATGCATGTTTTGGAAACATGTTTGTGGAGGTGCAAACTGCAGGTACAACAAGAAAACTCTCTCTCTCTCTCTCTCTCTCTCTCTCTCTCTCTCTCTCTCTCTCTCTCTCTCTCTCTCTCTCTCTCTCTCTCTCTCTCTCTCTCTCTCTCTCTCTCTCTCTCTCTCTCTCTCTCTCTCTCTCTCTCTCTCTCTCTCTCTCTCTCTCTCTCTCTCTCTCTCTCTCTCTCTCTCTCTCTCTCTCTCTCTCTCTCTCTCTCTCTCTCTCTCTCTCTCTCTCTCTTCTCTCTCTCTCTCTCTCTCTCTCTCTCTCTCTCTCTCTCTCTCTCTCTCTCTCTCTCTCTCTCTCTCTCTCTCTCTCTCTCTCTCTCTCTCTCTCTCTCTCTCTCTCTCTCTCTCTCTCTCTCTCTCTCTCTCTCTCTCTCTCTCTCTCTCTCTCTCTCTCTCTCTCTCTCTCTCTCTCTCTCTCTCTCTCTCTCTCTCTCTCTCTCTCTCTCTCTCTCTCTCTCTCTCTCTCTCTCTCTCTCAAAAGTTTAAAAGTTTATTACTGTCTATTGATATCTCCTCCATTATTCAAATTAATGCCTTTCTGTTACCAGTTGCTTTGATAATGCGGATGTTTCAGAGGTTGAAAGCGCACAATGTATTCTTTGTGTGCTGTTGGTAAAGAGCTGTATGCAGTCATCTATGCAAAACATACACAAATATTTCTTTTCCCCCCATAAAGCAATGCCATACAGTTAGTATAAACACCCTTGTGTACTTCATATATATTCATATTTAACTATTGGATAAGAGTGAGTTCACAAAGCGGATTTAAAACATACAGCAATTGCAATTAAATTTTTTGTCACAACTGGAATCTATTTTCTAAATTGTTCAACCCTATGCGTGGGTTTCAGAAAGAAGAAAAGTTAGGATGGTTACCATAGCAATTAACAATTCAAACCAAAATATTGTATCTTTTGAAAGGCCAGCCATTCTTCTGTATAAGCAGCTCTTGGGGCTAAAATACGTTCACAGTGTGAGGTCTGCATCTAATTTTAAAGCTTTATTAATCTATTGTCATAGAATGAGGATGTTAGCATTACTGTAAAGGCAAAACTCTGCTCTGGCCTCTGAAATTTGAGAAAAGAGGTTTATAAACAACAGTAGAGTGTTTGTCCACTGATCTGAAGGATGTCGAATCAAATCCCGCTCGAGACATAAACATCATTGGTAAAGCAGTCAGATCAATGAATGCAATGAATGTCATTGTGCCCTCAGGCAAGACACTTAACCCACCTTGCCTCCAGTGTCTGCGTACAATGGTGTATAAATGTGTGTGCGAATGGGTGAGTGGTTTCTTGATGTAAAGCTCTTGTGCCGTGAAGGTGGAAAACCGCTATATAAAAATGTGACTTACTAAACACATAAGCGCAAACTGTTTTTAGATGGTAAAAATCAAGTACAGTGTCTTTAAACTCTCTTTTCTACGTGCACAATACTGGCTACTGCATCCAATCAACCTCTCGTTAGTGGGAAAAAACAGCATCTAGACTTGGCTCAGCTCATCAGAGAATTTGCAGCTAAGAAGCAGGCCTTGAGTGTATCGACGAGATGGAGCAGCAGATGTGACAGCTGTGAGGAGAGAAGGAGGGATCCACACAGAGCTAAAAGAGGGAAAGAAGGGGACTGGAAAAGGACCAAGAAAAAGAAGTCTGATTTTTAAGAGAGACTTAGAAAGTCATTAAAAGAGAAGCAAAGCCAGATACAACTTAGGGGGATAGAGGAACGTTTTTTCATATAAACACTACTTCAGATGGAGCTCAGTTAAATGTTTTTAAAGGGGGGGGTATTACACTTCCATGGGGTAGTACCTGCTAACACATAACAATTAGATCACCATGTTACCTTTTACTCTTTTAAAATGACTATACTCACCAAAAACAACGTATTAACATGTTTTATAAATTTCACTTTTGTTGTTGTCGCTGAGTCTCCCTTCCCGCTGCTCTCCGCGCTAAGTCACTCCCCCTGCAGAGCGCTATTGCACAACAATCAGTGCGCATCCCACTAATTAAACTATTGCACATCGCATCAGGTTTGTCAAGTTGTTGTGTACAGTTTTGCATCATGTTTTTGTATATTTATGGAGAACTGTCGTGTGGGAGCATGGGTGAAGTAGGCTTGTGGATGGAGCATTGGACAGAAGGTTACAGCTAGCCATAAAGAGGGTTTGAATAGGGCCCGGGAGAGATCACTAAATTACTCAAGCCTGCATGGATGACATCTAAAACCCCTTCAGGCATGTTTTTGATGAGGGAACAATGTTATAACATGGTAGAGAGCTAGAAATAAAATCAATTTAGCATAATACCCCGCTTATGTGTTTATGTGCCAGACAAAATGTGGGGGCTAATAATGAATGTAGAAATGGACTGTTAAACGGATGAGTTAAACACACTGTACCTGATTTTTCAGAGACCAGTGACAGTAAAGCTAAAAACAACTACCATACTAACACACACTTCCTGATTATCGGACAATAAAATGCTTTCTAATTAGGTGCAGACAATATATCTGTACTGGAACATAACATATTTTGGTCACACTTTATATCGCGCATTTACACACACATTCATACACCAGTGTACGCAGAAAACGGGGGCAAGGGGGGTTAAGTATCTTGCCCAGGGACACAACAACAGTATTCTATCTGATGTTCATGTCAAAAGCAAGGTTCAAACCACCAAAATTCATCTCAGGGAACAAACGCTCTACCAACTGAGCTACCGTCGCCCCATTTTTCAAGCACATGGGAAAAATCTGGTACAGGACCGTTCATCAATTTGTAGCATTGTAACAACCATTCACATTTGTATTACCTGGTCGGTGGCTTTTCAAAATCCACATTTAGGCATCTTTCATAGGAGCTGACGAAAATCTCCAGCCATAACTTCAAGTAGTCTGGATCCCTCTGGAAATAGAGACAGAAATAAAAATGAATTGTTTGTTTAGCTGTCTGCCAACTCAAAAATGACAAGCATTCAAGTTAAGTTATAAATTGCCACTGCATACAAGATTTGTCAAGTATGTAGCTTCATTTATTCAGTGTAGTTAATTACCCCTTTGTGCTACCACCAAACAATGCCTGCAAACCATAAAGATTTTGTCAGTCTATAAATGGTTGGAACAATTGGGAGAACAAATGAATGACTTTAACTGCCTCATTTAGCACAGTCAAGTCGCAAAACAGCAATTATGGTGTATTGTGTTAATGGTTGAAAAATACTTAAAAATAATGTCGGTTTAGTCATATAAGACCAAATGCCACTAAAGGGAGTGTACCAGATGGCCTGTGTCTTATCTTCTGTAGGTGCGGGATTTTAGACAATGCACCTGTGTGGTCCAAACAGGTTTAACTTCATTTTAAAGCCATATGGGAAAAGCTGACCTATCCGCATTTTTGAAATTCCTGATCAGTGCCGTGACAAACAAACCATGAAAAACTGAAGGATGTGAACATGGGAAAATAAAAACTAAAACTGAAATACATGGTGTTAAAAAAAGTATTGCTATGGGGCATCAATTTAATCAGAAGCATAGTTGAATGAGGAACATGTAGAAACAACTGAGACGATCCCAGAAAGTTGTGCGTTTGTAATGGTGAAGTATTAAATGACAACTGTTCAAACTTAAACATGTTATTCACTCGTGGTTCAAACTCCTGTGCTGTACTTGATTTTGAACCAGCGCACTTTGTATTATTTTACATCCAATTGTTGTTGTAGTACACATTTACTTGTTTTATTAAAGAGGCTGTACCCTTGTATATGTATATTGTAGTCGTCTATATAAATGGACATAGCTAACGTGCTAGCAGCTACATTACAAATAGGAAGTGACCATGTGCTCTGGCTCCATTGACTCTGGCTCCAATACACTTTACATTGAAAAACTGTCACCACTCTCTCTGTAATTGCTGCAGTGAGCCTCATCAATTTGGTTATAAAACGTTGCTATTAACCCACTCTACATGACCCTGGTGTTTTTATTTCGCTTTGGCCGTAAATCAAGATATGAACATTGATAACAGATAAATCAGGTGCCTTCTTTCCCCGAGGTCACTCCTACTAGCATTAGCAACAGGCTTGATTGACAGCATTGATAAGCGACTGCTCCCTGCTAACCCAGCTTCACTTCAGGTTGGCTCTTTGGCTGCTATGATACTTGCAGTTGGAATTCCAATTGTGGAACTCGGCTCCAAACTCGCCACCAGCGAACACTATGGGTGACGTCACACTCCCTTAGTCCACTGCTTTATGGAGTTTATGGGCTGTACCTGTTTTTTGCTGTAAAATGTGTTATAGATATATACTAAAGCCTGTGTGGTGTCTGTATCTAATTATAAAGCATTCTTATGCTCTGTGAACCAGGAAGTAATGCTGGTGTACTGTTAGCATGCTAGTTGTTGTTAGCATTACCTTTATTAATTGTAAAGTAAACGTGCTGTTTTGTAATATACTCATTTAAACTGGAGTACCCACCGTTTTTTGTAAATGAGTAAAGAAATAAAGTTTAACATAATACAGGTCCTAAATATTTGACTTTTACTTAAAATAGAGATTATAGGGCACATTTGAGGTTGCACATTGCAGAGAAAAGTTGCAGCAGTCGGGTGGGTTTAAAGAAGACGAGTGACTTGTGTGCGTGTCAGACTGGGACAGATCCAGGAAGCAGCTCAAGGCATTTCCCAGTGAAGTCATCATGAAGAGTGAGTCTGCAAAGCTCTGTGTGTTTGTGGCTATGGAGAGGACGGAGGGGGAAGAAGAGAGGGAGAGAAGAAGAGAGGGGGGGAGGAAGGGGAAAGAGAAGGGAGAAAGAGGGTGGATGAGGAGCAGAGAGAGGGGAGAGAGAGGAGAGAGAGGAGAGAAGGGAGGGAGGGTGAGAAGGAGAGGAAGACACAGAAAGGGAGAGGGGAGAGAGAGGAGGGAAAGAGAGAAGGCAGGGAGGGTTAGAGAGAGCAAGGGGGGAAGAGAGAAAAAGGAGATGAGGAGAAAGAGCCAGAGACATAGAGAAGACAGTGGGGGGAGGGGGAAGAGAGAGCGAAAGTGAGATAGTGGATAGAGAGAGTGGTGAAAGGGGGAGAAAAGAAAAGAGAGAGGGAGAGAGAAGCAAGACAAGGAGAAAGATGAGGAGAAGAGGAGAGGGTGAGGAAAGAGAGGGAGGGAGAGGAGTGCAAAAGTAGATGAGGAGTCAAAGAGAAGGGAGGGAAGAGAGTAAACAATAGGAAAAAAGAGAGGGGGGTAGGAAAGAAAGAGAGGGAGAAGGGGGCAAGAGGAGGAGGAGAAGCAAAGGAGAGAAATAGGAGATTGTAGAGGAAGCGAATAAAGAAAAGGAAAGGGGGTTGAGAAGAGAGAAAGAGAGAGAGAGGAAAGAGGACAGAGGAGGACAGCATTAGCCACGTGGATTAATATGTTGTGGTAGGAGAGTCTGTGTAACTTAAGCTGCATGAATCAAGAGACAGTTGGAAATAGACTGTGGGCACTAGAAGGACAGGACACTTTTCCCCTTTACATCTGAGACAGAAACATCCCCAAACAAGACCCTATGCACTCATATTTACATTTCCACTCATGTTTTGTGCTAGATTTGAACTTCAACCAAGACATTTAAATTCTCGACAAGACAAGACAAGACAAGAGCTACTTCTGTCTGAATCACCACTGCAGTAAATGATTGTACATGCTAAAATAATGCCCATTAGTGCAAGATTTTGTACAACATAAAAAAAATGTTTAAATGTAATTGTGATTTCATATGACAGATCTCCATTGCCATGAGGGTTGCAATATGTTTAAAAAGTAAAGTAAGATGCTGTCCAAAATGTTACTGAAACAATAACTAATACAATAATCCCATGCGTTTTAGAACATGTTTGTAGAAGTCTAACCTATTTTCTATAAAAAGACGAGGGTATTTTGTGTTTTGCTGCTGTTTGAATAATAATAGTTTGATTGCAATGTATCTTGCAGTACTGGTAACATAAGGCCCGTGTTTAGTGGACTATAATCGACTAAAGAAATTCTTGGTTGGCTAAAGACACGTCCTGCCGATTGATTACAGGACTAAAAAGGGGGTGTGGCAAAAGCTCTCAAAACTATTACGTATGCGTATATCTGACTGAAACTGCGTCACAAGACTACGCCTGCACAGGAATTCATCCAAAAACAAGAAATCGGAAAGGTTTAATGAGGTAGATTAAACTCATGATTCACTCCAAAGTCTTTTGCCAACTCATTCCATACTTTAAAATTTTGGTCGACTAAGACGCCATCGACTGGTTAATCAGCTAGAACGCCTATAGCCTTCATGTTTAGTCCCATTGAGTTTTGAGTGAGGCAGCAGTTTCCTCTTGAGTGCACGTGTCAGACAGCAGAGACTGAGACTGTGGTGGTTTTGTCCTCGTTTAGAGCTGAGCACAGAGATGCCCTTTGAGGGTTTAGACACACCCAGATCTGCCCTGTTTACCCTCTAACACAAAATCAACCCAACACCATGTAAAGGGAGAGAGAGGAAAATGTGCTCAAGAGGTAGTGAGTGTATTATTGTTGCCTCGAAATAGCATTAAAGGCGCATTACACAAGTTTTTAGATGGAGCGCCCAAAGCGTATTTTCTCCATGGAGATGTTGTTGTTTTGCCTGGAATGATCAACAAAATGACACAACTTAGCAATCGTCATGGAAACATAGAAAAGGTCTGGGATTGAAATAATGGAAAACAGTGTGGAAAATGTCAAACTGGATTTTGATACTTAAGAATAGACTTGATACTTTTTTTTGGGGATAATATTGTAATTTTCAACACAAAATAATAGCATTTGTTTATTACACCACTACTAGCTGTAATACAACTGTTGAGGAAAGGTCAAATTGTATCCAGTTATGCGATTTTTCTATACCATCTTAAAAGAGTATATTAGTTTTAGTATCGATTAGTGTCCGATTTTTGATACTTTTGGCAACCTTGATGGAAATAATGAAAGATAGATGAGTTTATCCCATACTATAACATACATTTTATGCTAGCAAATTAAATTACAACACAATATTCAGTGAACTTGACATTACTAGTGAAAGACGTCCCTATAAGAATAAGGTCAAAAGGTACATAAGTCGATACGCTTCACCTTACACAATTAACAGAGACAAGAACGACAGCGGCCATATTGGATTTCCTTATAATGAATAAATCAATGTCTGACTGCATAGGACAAAACCATTCACCATCTGAAACAACGTATGAACAAATCACTGATCTTTTTGCTATTTGAAAGGATTTATTTAACCATGTTTGTATGTGTTGTGTAAAGTAATGGGAAAGTTCTTAAACTGAGCAAGACAGTGTTTAAAGAGTGCGAGAGAGAGTTTTTAAAGGGTGCAAACGAGTGGGTGAGAGAGTTGCAGAATGGGTGATTATTTATGTTTTGGTTTGTGTGATTTTAATGTCTTTCTTATTCTGTAAAGCACTTTGAATTACCTTGTGTACAAATTGTGCTATACAAATAAACTTGCCTTGCCCTGCCTTGCCTATTAACATGTGATTCTGCGAGCCAATGTGAAAGTTTGAATGTGTGATTATGTGGCTGTCATGCTACTGTGTACTGATGATAAAGTGAAACACTGATGCAAAACAAATCTTCCTATAGGGGTACAAATAGTCAGCTGAACCAAGATAGTAAATAGAGGACAAGCCATTTGGAAGGACTTAAAATAAACTATTAGACTATATGGTAGACATACACTATTACTTTGTTGTTTTGTTTTTTAATGTAGTTTATACTGAGTAGTTCAATTAGTACTCCACTGTATGATCCACTGTATTTTCTAAAATACAGTGGAGCATGCACATCCTGTATTATCACATCACACATCACAAGGTAGAACAGTGTATTTTCAGTTCGAGAGAAGAACTCAGCCTAAATATACAGGGTTTGTGTGTTAAACATGTTTGAATGAAACAAAACACAACTCCAGGTGTGTTTGTGATGAGGAAAGAGCATTATAATAACATAGATCAGAAAACAGCACAATATGTGGCCTTTAATATGTTACTAGTACTGTTAAATGATCTTGATGTCAATGTTGTTAATAAATGTGATCCATGGAACTTTTGTGCTTGTAAAGATATATAATTGTAGAGGCCGACTGTTTTACCAAAGTCTTTAATTGCGTCTCATTTTACCACCCTGTTTAACTCTACTCTTACATGCCTTTTTCATTGCAACCAACATTATTAAAGCAATTTGTATAAACCGCTGTGCTACTTAAAGATCATGATATTTTAAGGCTAAGCAATTCTTCACAAATACGACAGCAAGATGCTATTTGACTGGTCAAAATTAGCAAGTCACAAAGGCTGCGATTCTAGGTAATAAAATGACTCTTATTTTGTGCATAAGATGCTAACCCTGCAGTTTAAATCTCTACAAACATGTTCTGAAATGCTCTTGTGTGTCAGATGCCCTCCCTGTGTCTCAATGGGGTTTTATTCTGTGTAAAAGCTGCTAACCCTGCAGATTAAATCCCTGGAAACATGTTCTATAAAGACTGGGATTCTTGTATTAGTTTAGCAGTGCACTGTAAACTAAATCTGGATTTGAAAACATCACTATTTACCCTATTTAAAGGTTTGTATTGTAACTTTTCCACTTGGGGTTTGTCTTGTCTCCATGGCGATGTCATAGCTTGACCTGGAATGTTACACTGTATTATATTAGACTTTCTATCCTGCATTTATTGAATAACAGGCATTTTTATAGCTCAAAAAAGCATTGAAAAACATGTATTCTTGCAGAAAACGGGGCAGCCTCTCCACAGATCTGACCTGTAACTTGGCCTAATGGTGTTACCTGCTTATCTCCAGATGGATAACTTAAATGCCACAGCAAACAACCTTCAGTAATTTTTCGCTAATAACTCAACAGTCACTTATGTTCCTGTACACAGTTAGAACCCCGAGGCTAGCTTTTTCTTGAGCTGCTAACTTCATCTCATGCTAGCCTCCTCCTTGTGCTATGAATATCTCCCTCTCTGCAATAACACTGATGTCATTGATGCTGATTTAGCCATAGTTCTTGGCTTGGCTACTCAATACGTCACTACACTGAAGACTTCATGGACCATACACCGCGCGGTTACAATGTAGCTGTAGCAAATTGCCCCGCATGTCATCCTTTATGGCAATGGCAACAGAGGAGGGACATTTTTAAACATTGTGGTGGGGCTAATTCTAGACCACATCCACCGAAACTGGTGATCTGGGAGCACCCCATAACCGCACCCTGTCTGGGGAGTAAAGAGGGAGAAGGGTGGGGCAGCTGAGAGAGAACCAAGAGAGTCAGATCAATTCAATCACATTATATTATTAGGCTAATTAAATGCATACAGTAATACAACATGTCCTATTATGGTTTTTTTTATTACATTACTACATCTGCAGAGGTCTGTTAAGCATTTCTGTTGTCTTGGAAATTCACATTTATTTTTTCTATTTTGCAGTATCAAAGGTTGAAGAATTTTGCTTGGAATGGTACAACGCGGATGGCTGATATTAACAAAAAGTAATATCTTTGGCATAAAAACTGTCATAAAAACTGTCATCCTGATAATGATAAGTCTAAAGAAGGTTTAGTTCAGTTCAGCATTTCTGATAATTAAATGTCATAAATAAGAAATTGGCATATCTCCAAGACGACTATTTTGAAATGACTTTGAATTCAAGAACAGTGCTTTTCTGCATGTTTGCTTTGTAAAAAGAGGAGACGTAGATACACAAACATAGCACTGGTAAATATTGGTGGTATCTATAGGCCTACAACTTCTCTCCTCCTATAATAAAAAAGAGAACATTTATTGTGTTTTCTCTGTGCATTAGCTTTAGTGTTGAGCAGTCGAGCTGACAGGAGCAGAGCTGCTTACGTAATGCTCTTATTTGTCGTCTGTGACCTCTCCACCTCTGTCTACGTAACTGGAGTCACCCTCTGCTAGCATGGCACAGGGCATGTTTTTCTGCAAATGTAATCTAAACAATTAAATATCAAATTGCGTTATTTTAAGATTTGAAAGATGCCTACTGAAAAACTGGGTTATACTCTGAACTATACAGTTTATTAGCAGTTACTGCAGCCTCAGCGCTGTTCAAATGCTAAATTGAATTACATTAAAGGCTCTGCACCTGCTTTTTCCCATGTATTTGAGCAAAATTTGTCCCTTGAGGTCAAAATAACTCCTCTGCGTACTGTCTGCATCTACTTAGAAAGCCTTTCATTGTTCGATAATCAGGAAGCGTGTGTTAGAATGCTAGTTATTTGCTTCATAATTTTATTTAAGTTGATTGATATACTGCCTAAACTTAACTGCAAAGGTTATCAGCGAAGCATAGCACATTTAGCAATTAGTTGTAGCACTAAAGGAAATCCATCAGACAACTGTCAAACCTACACAGCAGATAAGTAATCAGAGAGGAGGTGACAAGTGAAACTGAGCTAGCACAGAGTGAACACAAAGCTAAATGCTAAGCTAACACAGGAGAGAGAGCAGGTTCAATGGAACGGAGGCCAGACCTGATTGTCTTGTACACACTGACAACAAACAGAAACCTCAGACTGATAAAGGTTTCACAGACAAGCTATTCAAGGACTACCAGGGATTTACAGGTTGAGGACATTTGAAAGACACAAATGGAAAAAGTATAAACCAAGACTACACTACACAGTTTTTGGTTATCTTTGGTTGATTCAAGTTTTGAATAAAAAGTGAGTCGATTAAAATCAACATCAAAAGCTCAGAAATATCACTGCAAGTTTCTGTTATTTTTTAAATTGTCATTATTGCACCCTTTTGTTTTTTTAGACAGTGTACTCTATATCCTAATTTTGCCAATCTCTAAAACAGCTATTTAAATATTATACATTTTTTGATATATCTCCCATAATTTTATGTATTTCTGACTGTTGATTTGAATAAGTCTGAGTTTAAACTATTTTCAGTGGTTCTAAAAGACAATATTTTAGTTTTTTATGTAACAAAAACTTATGTGTTTAAATACTAGAGGCTAAGTTTTGCATTTATACATGTTTTGGACTGGCATAAAGACACGAAAAGTATATTTCAAACCAGTGTGGCTAGATTTAACCTTAGACTTAAACACCTGAAAAGATAGAAAACTTCAAACTAAGATGAGCAAAGAGCCATGCCAAAAAAATCCAATCTTTTTTTATGCCAGATGCCCTTACTGAAGCTTGCATTTGTCAAGGCTTTGGACTGGCACAAAGCAGTGTATCTGAAACCAGTGTGAGTAGATTTAAGCTTAGAGAGAGAAAAAAGTTATTTAAAATGCATATGACAGGTTCAGTTTTTTTCTAATAGTTACTTGTTTTGGTGGGCAGTTAAAACCTTCATTTAAGAAAATAGAGGCGCATTTTTACTATTTTTACCTGTGTATTCTATTTAAAACTTAGATGCACAAAGAAACCGATCTTTCAGTCAACCATTACCACTCTGCTTTAACATAAAACACCAAAACACAGCCACATTCCTCGTTAAGTTTAGCCCACGTGACCCAACTGTCTGCTGCTTCTCCTGACTGACAACATAACCTGGCAACCCTCTCCCACGCACAAAGACTGGTTAGCAGTAGCATTAGCAGCATAGCACACATAGCCTGGAGACTCCCCATTGCTGCACCAAACATTTCAGCTGCTGCTTGGGGGAGAAATGTATTTTTAAATGGTTTGCCGTCAGCCCCATGGAGAGAAAGATATTGGTGCACCCTGGAGTCTATGCATAAAATGAAGTTAGCGTTTCCTGCAATGTTACGAGGAAAGTTACTAGGTCAAAAAATAATCATGACTATGTGTTTATGTCACATTTGTGTACTGCCCACATACTAGAGTGTTGATATATTAGACAGTGTTGTTTGGTCATGATGTCAATAATTGTGAATAACTGTAAACTTCAATATTTCTTTTCGCAATAATGGCAACACTAAAATTTTATATTGTAACATCACTAAATGTTACTAAAAACAAATGTAAAGACAACATGCATTGAGTAGTGTTACAACAAAACAAAAGCACGGTGAAGGTTTACAGTAGAGACAGATTGATATATTGGTTTGTCGATACATCAGGACGATATTTAGATTTTTCAGCATATTGGCTAGGGCCGATATTTAGTTTTGGTCAGTTTATTGCGTAGAACATAGACACAAAGCTCTATATTAACACTTAAATATGAAGAGACACCTGCACCAGATGTGATACATTGTTCTCTTAAAGGTCTGTGGTAAAAAAAAAAAAGGCTTGGGAGGCGTTTCAAGTAAATTTAAATTACATAATTAGAGGAAATTAATCTAAATCTAAATCTAAAACCCTCCATATCGGCCATTGGTGGCTCTGTATTCTTAACACTTGGTATCGGCATCATCCATAAAAAAATTTTTTAAAACCCACATATCAGTCGATCTCTAGTTTAAAGCAATCAATAAATGTGTGTGCTGGTATTGTTACTCACTGTAAGTCCAATAATCAAGGGATAATACATTGCTTATTGATTGCAAATGAGTTATAAACCAGGCAACATACTTAAAAGTACTAGTAAAACAATTATGGTAGTGTTATACAAACTGACTACAATCTTAATCATTGTCTTCAAAACTGACCGCAAGCCAGCAATTACTTTGTCATTTATTACTCTGCTAATGATAAAATCTTACTGTGTTTCCACTGTGAAATTATTGATTTTTGATTTCCAAATTTTGGCAGAAAAAATGTTAAGTAGATATTTTTGCAAACACTGTTACATTGTGTAGCTCAGGCTTGTTGTTGTCAGCACTATACTCCTAACAGAGGGATTATTCAGAGGCACATCTTAAACGCATGTCCAACAGATTTGCTTTGTAGGCTCAGAGTTTGACACAGGGTTGAGTAGTGTGGGTGTGTGTGTGTATGGGTATTATCACATTGTGGGGACTAAACTCAACTAAAATCAGTCCCCATAACGTAAAACCTTCATTATTACATCTGCAAAATGCTTTAGGTTTAGTTTAAGGTTAAGCTGTAGGTTAACATAGGTTAAAGGAACCGTAGGTAGCCCCAGAACCTCCAGAATTCACTCAAATGTTGCACTAGCACTGATTAATGATTGGCTGGGGTTTAGAAATCGAGGATACAGATTAGAGAGTGTAGACATCCAAGAAATGAGATGAGGAGGTTTTCAAATCTCTCTTTAATTATAACTTCTAACTGAACGATCAAGTAAGCAGAATTCATGACATAACAACCTTTTAGGGTTAATCCAACTGGATTTCAGCATTAAAACTGACAACTCAAATGAGAGACTCATGTGAGGCTCATTCTGCTTTCTGGTTTGATAATCGTCTTGAGAACCAAAAACACCAAATTATCACCTAAATAAATGGGTAATCATGCTATATTTGATTTGAACGCAATAACCTTGTATCTGGGAACACAGTTTTACATAATGACATTTAAAATAAAAATCTTAGGTTAGGGTTTAGGTACTGGTAAGGCAAGTAGTGGCTATGGTTTAGGGATCACTCCAGGAAATTAATGGAAGTCAATGTGATGTCCACAAGAAGCATGAAAACCCAACATGTACGGACAGGTGTTTATTACACTGTGGGGACTAAAATCTGTGTGCGTGCGCGTGTGTAGGATTACTGCAGAAGTACCAGCCAGTAGCCTCACGTGAACACCAGCTCAGCGCGGCCTGTTTGTAATGTGCCAATGTGCTTTACCGCCAAGTACATTAAAAAGAGCCAAGAGCTGACTCAAGGAAGCTTTCTGTACTCCCCTGTCATTCATTCAAGGCTATAGGTAAAAACAATACAAGCACCATTATTGCTGCTACAGGCTCACATGATATCACAACACTGTAGAAGCTCTATAGTTTAAGGACCTGGAGGAAAGGTCAGGATTCTATGATGGAATTTACCTTTTAACTGTCAGATTACATATTTGTTGGCCTGGTTTATGGTTAATCTCTCTGTAGTCTATCATCATGAAACAAAACATGATCATTAATATTTGTCAGTAAAAATTATATATACAGTCAATGGTATAAATAACCAAAGGCGAAATACTTTTTCACAATATCTTCAGAAAGTGATACCATTATTCAACTAACAATGTGTAATTGTTGTCAGGTGAAAGACTTGAAGTCATGAAATTCATCTGTGGCACTAATCCCTAGTATGTATTTATAAGGTTCAATGTTTACGGATTTAATTTTAGGATTAACTGTAACTATTATATTAATACTTATTAATCTCCAACCAGTTTGCAGTACTGGAAGTTCCCCATTGTGGAATGAATAAATGCAATCTTATCTACTGACATTTTTAAGAGGTTGTCACAGTTACAAAATGTGGTGTTAAGATTATTGTAAGAGGAAATATGCAATATCATGATAGAATTAAAGCTTTAACCCATTCACATTATCCATTAAATCTGTATGTGAATACCATGTATATATCATAATCACACAGTAAATCATTACATTCAATAATGAATTTTATCCAAGAGTAGCATTTAAATTACATACAGTGCTAGTATGCTTTCTAAACATACTCGGATCAAACTTGAATTGTTGTATTGTATTATGACATCACTAGAACATGTTTGGTATTGTATCAACAAAGACAGGAAAGACCCTATTGATCTTTTTAGATTTTTACAAGTTTTGGGTGACAGACCTTAGGCAACAAAGTGCTCCCTCATGAATAGGTAATGTGCATAAAATCTAACGTGTTGCCAGCCAATAAATCGACCTCAAGCTTCAGGCTATTTCATTAGTGTCTCTTTTAAATGGCAGCTTTCAGTAGAGCCTGCAGCACCAGCTAAATAAGATATTATGTCGCTGTAACTGTTATGATTTTGTCTGCTAATTGTCAGTAATTATGTTAATGACATTATGGGTAATTATGGGAAGGGGCAAAAGGTATATGTATAGGGCTGGATAAAATTGGGTAAACATCTAACTGAGATTAAATAAGGTATTACTATGGTGTAACCCTTATGATTTTGTCTGCTAATTATCAGATTATGTCAGTTATGTTTATTACATTGTAATATGGGTGTAACAGCTATAAAACACCTATATTAGGACAATATAATTTGGAGGAAATATCTGATTTTTATGATTGAAATTGTGCTTGGACTTGATTCAATATCCAATTCATATTTTAAAACACAATGAGGAGCATTAATAGAAAAATAATGAAATATAACCTGCTAAGCTATTACAAGAATCCCCATGCATTTCAGAGCATTTTTGGAGATGTCTAAACTACAGGGCTGGAAGATTTTTCAATAAAATTACAGGAGCTTTCATAATAGTATCTGATTTCTTTTGCAGTATATTGTTCAGCCCTACATAATACCATAAAAGGTGGTTTCTATGGGTTGTTTAGTGTTGATGTACAATGTGTAATCTTACCTTAGTGGAGTATAGCATCCACACCTCGTACAATCTCTCCTTGGATGCCATGGCACCAGCAAAGTGGTACCCTCCTCCAACCAAAAGGCAATACAATCCACTGGAATTACTTCATGCTTTTCCAGTCATGAGCTAAACGGCATCTGTACAGGATCAGACCATAACACCATGTTGTCCAACTTTCTGACAACGTGTCCTTTCCACCGGGAATGGCAGATGTCTTGAAGAATTCACTGAGTTTTCCTCAGTGTTTACTCCATGGTAGACTGGAGTACAGTAGATTCCTCACAACAGCTGGGCCCTTTCTACTCCTCCTGATCGAATAGTAGTCGCTTTTCCTGCTACGTTTGCTCTGTTGAACGTAATAACAAACATATTTACACCTTAAATATACAGTTTTTACAAGGTTATAACAAAAAGTGACACTAATACACTTGCAATGATCGAAACTGCATTTGTAGTCTGAGCTTTACGAAGCGGTATGTCAAATTTCTCCGCATTAATCATGTATATTGTGGGATGCGAGGGACAAAAGCGTGAAAGACGGGATCTGTAGACGCAAAGACAGCTGCAGAGCGCCTTCAGATCGCCTCGGGTAACATTACAGCAATAGTTCAACCTACCTGCCCCTGTTAGCTTCGGGCTAGCTGTCAAAAAGCCTATTTTCTTATATTTGAGCCTCTCCTTCTCTCCACCTCCTCATGTGACCCACACACCTCGTCAACGCAAGACCGTATAGGCCTAAAAGTACTATAAAATAATAAATACACGACTCATAATCGCAGTAAAAGCTCTCAATCCGTCCATATAAAGGCATTTCCTCACCTGAGTCCAGCGGAGCGAAACTGTCAGTGCCGTTGTTTGTAGAGTTGTGGCTATCAAGTCAAAGCTAAAAAGCATGAAAAGCAACTTCCTACGTGTATAATTTCAAAATAAAATACACCAACATTTAAACAATCAGTCCAATTAATTTCCAAACTTTACTATACGTTTAGATCGTTATTAAATCTGTAATATCTATGTGAAACGTGACTATGAAACTTTAGTTAGCCTAATAGACAAATTAGTTAAGTGGAACACATTAATTTTGAAAAGCAAAACGGAAACAAAGTAGGCTAAATATTAAAACGGCATCTATATCGAAAGTAGTCGTTATAATAAATTAATAGAATGATTGTTATTGTCATTTAATTAACCATACGCATCTACAGTTTGAGAATAATTTGGTTATTGTAATGAAATACGTTGGTGTTTTGTTTGCGACAGTGTTAGTACTTTACGGTGTCGATGTGGAGCTTCATGGTTACTAGGGGACGGACTGAAACTGAAATTAGAAAGGAGTTTTAGCGCCCCCTACTGTAGCAACAAATGTATAGACAATTAAATAATTGCACTCAGCTTTCCAAATCCATCAGTACATATGGATCAGAACTTTTAATGGTTAATTAAAAATGATTCAGACTTTATGAGTACAAATTCAAAGTGGTTTCTATCTTATTATTGATTATTATTACTGCAATTTTTCTCATCCTGTTGTCTAGATAGAAATAAAGAATAAAAAAGTATGACAATATTATATTAAAACACAATAAAAAAAACTAATTAGTCAAGCTCAGACATCAAATCTTTGAAAAATCATTTATATTTACTTTATATAGGTTATGATAATGCGTTTACATATCGTAAGGCTCATACAGCTACCATATCCAATGTACTGCAAGTCACAGTTGTTTAACAGTACACCAGTCACAGTTACAAAGATATCACCATCTTTCAAAAAACATAAAGGCATTTTTGAAGACATGGACAAAGCACATGTATAATCTCATATTTTGATAATTCACAGGTAACAAGTAGAGACTGTATCTTCTACATGAAAACGCAGGGTGAATTTGCTATTGCTATGTGCTCCAGTTGTACCATTGGATAAAAGGCTCTCAATAAATGCACTTAAAAATCACACATACATGATACTTGTATGCTCAAAAAAACAGTTAGATATTTACAGATTAAAATTTGTCACTTTTGATGTCCAGCCATTATTAAAGGTGGACAATGCAACTTTTCTGGTTCAGGGTCCAACACCAATGTGTCAGTGTGTTCCACTGTATGGCATTAAACCTATCTATCTCCATGGAGACAAGCATTGCACACTCCCAGGCTAAGTCACAGGTCATATCTGTGGAAAGAATGCATGTTTTTCAAGGGATTTCAGAGCAATAAACCCCCAGTAATTAATGTTCAATAGATGTGTTTAGTGCTATACTGTATTCCAGGCAAAAAAATCTCCATGGAGATGAAAACGATGCAAAAGTCCAAACTGAAAAGTTACACAGTACATCTTTAAAGCAATGTATTGAGGTCTGATTTTGTACACAGTTTTGAGTGCATGTATATAGAGATTAAAATAATTAAAATATTAGTTATAGGCTATAGGCTATGTATGTACCCTTAATACCGTAATACAATACCGTTATTCACAGTCAACTCAATACTTAGCTATTGCAGAAGAGGAAACCAAAGTCCCATATTTTACACAGACCCATGAAAAGCTAACATATAGACTACCACAATGAATGAAAGTGGAATAAAAGCCTATTGTAATTACCAGCTTAACAATACTACAGTTTGTCAAGTTTTCTAAGGTGTGCCCAGAAAGTAGAAGTAGCTGAAAGGTCCACTATGTCACTAAAAAAGTTACAGAGTGTACCTTTCACAGTAAGATGGTGTGTCCAGTAAAACAGATGATAAATTAGGGATGTTACTATATCCAAATCGCACAGTATTTAAATACTTATTGCAAGACTGTGGGAAGGCTAAGTAACTTTTTCACAACTCACCCAACAAGCCTTTAGTGTTAACGTTATTGTCATATTTCAAAGATTTTCAAGTGTTAAACAACTATCATGTTTTAAAGTTGGCTCCGCTGAAATAGAGCAAAGGATAATGTAATAGTCCATATATTATTGTGAAACTTTAGATTTTGCAATATGACATTATAGTTATTGTTACATCCCTGTTTAAAATGTTCTTAGCTGACAATTTAGACACACCTTATATTGTAGTGCATTCCTGTTCAACATATTGTTCATAGTAGGTTTTTCCTTCACTTATAGTTGCCTTTTTCATTAAAGTGCATATGACAGGCTAGGCTACTTATTTCACATCAATAACATCATTATTTTTAAGAGTTAACTTTTAAAAAAATCTAGTTTTTTTTTAATTTTGGTGAAATGTATAATTTTACTTCCTGGTTGGATAAGGGCAGCAGATATGACATACACAGAGGTAATTTCATAGCTGTTACCTAGCAACCATAATGTAAACAAGGGCCAACGTTTGTCTAATATTATGATTAGAATACCGTAATAGGTTTTCAGAAAATTTCAGTGTTGATGACATAGGTAGAAGAAAAAACTGTCATATGCACTTTAAGTAGGAAGTACAGGATTATTATTATTATTAATATTATTACAACTACAGTTAATCTATTATATTATTATTGATATCAAGAACAGCTTTTTTTGATCCAGCGCTTTCACAGTCAAAAACTCCCTTGTCAATAAAATATAAAAGAATTAAAAAAAACATAATAAAGGCTCAAGTTGGCTCTTAATGTAGTGTTTAAACAGCACAGTAAAATTAGGCCTCATAATTGCTTCTTTAGATTGTCTTTTTTGGCTTATTCTTCATGATTTTTGGGATAATTTTGGTGAGTTTTTAAGAGAAGTCCCATATAGCATCAGTGGTTTCAGACGGAGTGGTTGGTGAATTGCATGATGGGATGGGGGGGCTGGAGACAGGAGGGTCGTCCGGGCTGGTGAGGGGTACGGCGGGGTACATGAGGCTGAGAAAGGAGTCCCGCGTGTGTCTTTTCACCTGAGGAAGAAATTTAAAAACAATATAAATCAAATTGTTCCAGACAGATATTTAGAAAAGACTGAGGAAGTTGCTCACCTGTTTAAAAAAGGCGTGGGTCAGCAGAGTGCTTGCCGAGGGTCTATAAATAAGAAAAAAACAGCATGATGAGAAATAATTTAGTATAAAATTCTGCCGATTCAGTTTCTAAATTTCAAATCAGATTGTATTTTTTGTTAAGTTTCTCTGTGGGATTTTACGGAGCAACCAAAAACATACGAAAACGCAAATACTCCAATACAAACTTAAATAAATAACTTTGAGCAGCACTATCCAACTTCTCAGGTCCGCCAATTGCTTGTCTTCATAGAGGAGCTATACTATTTGCTTGAAATGTTCCACAGTATGGCATTACACTTATCAATTTCCCGGAGACAAGCAGGTGATACCGAAAAGCCAAGTTACAAGTTGGTGTTGAGAGGCGCCCCTGCTCATGTTTGAGCAATAAGTACACCTATAAGTGAATACATGCAAGACATATGTAATGCTGTACTGTGGAACATCTACGCAAAGCAGTAGCATTTCCATGAGACAAGCAGGTGGTTTTGAGTATTTTAAAGTGTGTTGTAACAGTGAAGTCTGACCTCCTCTCAGGCTGCTGCTGTAGACACTGCTGGACCAGGTTGTGCAGAGTGGCGGAGTGGTTTTTCGGCCCGGGGCTCTGTGGTCTGTCTGTAGGGGGCGCTGTTGCACTGTGCGTCATAGAACCAGTGGCTACGCTCTCCCCGATCCCGGAGTCCACCCCCGAGCGGGACACTTTCAGCCCCCCCAACTCCCCCAGAGGAAAGGGCGCGACGTCGAGCAGGCAGCAGTGAGAGCCGCGCAGCTTTTGGAGGAGCATCTGACCAAAACAGGGCAAAAATAAATAAATAGTTGAATACGACAAAAGGAACGTTACCAAAACAATCTTCCGTTTTAACTGCAATAACTAAACACATTCAAATTGTGACTTTGGTTCTAAAAATACTGTGTTATGATTTTTTTTGCACTGTTTTTATGGCTTTATTCCTTCTGACTGGGGGTTAAATATCTGCTATAAGCCATGTCACACATTTTAAAGGTTCTTTATTACACAACATTGATTATTGTGAGTTTTAAGCCATGTTAGAATGCTGTTACCTCATCAAAACATACCTGGAGTTGTGTTTTGTCTCATTCACACATGCTTGAGTAATCCTGCATTATTAGTATACATTGTCTACATCTCAATAAGTCAAAATGCTCTGTTCCAACTTGTAGCTGTTAACTTGAAAACTACTGCTTCATGATATCCCATTTTAACTTTTGACAATTCCAGGGCTGAAATTATCCAAATGATTCTCAAGAAGGTGGAGTTTAAAAACACAGCAGAGCACTTCCTGTATTACCATATGACATCACAAGGTGGAACAAAGTGTTTTCTGTTTGAGAGAAGAACTCAGCCTAAATACGCAGGATTTGTGTGTTAAACATGTGTGAATGAAACAAAACACAAAGATGAGTTATAGTCTAGAAAGTATTTTACGTGTTATTCGTGAAATACCTGAGTTGGCGGCATGTCTTGAAAAGGCACCCGTCCGCTGACCAGTTCACAGGCCACAATCCCCAAACTGTAAATATCCGACTTTACTCCATAACCGTGCAGGTCCTGGGGAAAAACAGAGGACTAATCACAAACAAAGCTCTAAAATATATTCTTTTAAAGGGGACGTAATATGTACAGTAAATTCAACTTTTATGAGCATCAAAGTTCCCTCATCGTTAGCTTACTGAAAGTTGTATTTTGATTGATTCATGCATGTTTGAGTAATCTTGTGTTATCCTGCATTTCAGAAAATTGCAGTTTTCACCTACCCCCTATCTTCACCCACCTCTTTATATTTATTCTCAATTATTCCAAAGAATCAGACTCTGGGTCATACATGTAGGGTTCAAAAATATTGATGAAAAGATTGCTTGTTGTTGAACAGACTTAACAAAATATACAATAATGATTTAGATAAGTTAGGGTTAAATATAAGGTGTAACTTTTCTGGTGGAGATGGAGATGTTTTTGCTTTGCCTAGATAGAATGTTACACTGTATCACATTAACCGTACCTTTCTCCACAGACACAAGCAGCCAAGATACAGGTGGAGACAACAGGTAGCATACTCTCCACAAGAAAAGTTGCATACCTTTAAATACTAAAAAAAGCATTCTTTAGAAGTAGTACCTGTCTGAGCAGCTCCGGACTGAGCCAGGGCAGCAGTGAGGGGCTGTGGTGGGGCATATCATAGACCGCCCTCTGCCTCTTGCCCTCCCTCATCATACTGTAGGCACTGTGCAGCCCCGACAGGTACACACGGCCCTCTCCAGACAGAAGGATGTGACTCGCTTTCACCCCCCTGGAACAGAAGCAAGGGAATTATGGCAATGTGTTAGATACGTGGTGTTATTTTGGCCTATATCATCAGAGGTATAATACTCCCTACAAGTGGTAAATACACTTCTCCTGTGTTAGAGCTGCAGTGTCGTGCCTCTACTTACAATTCTAAGATTATTTCAGTGTATTCTGCAATAATGGTGGGTAGCCTAGTCCTTGTTTAAGTTATGATTTAGTCATATATTAGACCTGATTCATTCATAATCTAGACTTTAAAATACTGTCATTGGCCTGGTTTAAATCTGGAACTACTCAAAGCTGCAAATTGTCTTGGGCTTATGTTTTTATTTTGGTTAAAGTTAAAGTAAAATAAATATATACCGGTAGATCTATATTCCAGGTTGAACTCCATTAACATTATTATGCTAAAAGGTAAAATAAAAACACACTTTATTTAGACAATAGAATGTGATTTTCAACATTAAATCATAGTACTTTATTTTATATTACCATGAGGCCTCCAGAGCCAGATCTTCCTATACACACACTAGGCAAGTTGCATAGGGGCCCGTATTTTGAGTCCTGATAGTATAGATAGCATGGTGTAAGTTTACTTACTATACGGGTGTCTGTTGTCTGGTTTTTGCCTCATGACAAAAACTTTAGGCTACAGTGAGTTACTGCTGATAATGACAGAAGCTTCCTTTGCCTTTGCAGGCCCAGTGAATAACCCATGAACGAACCGTGGATGCATCTTTGTGCATAATTAATGAGTTGCTCTAATGTATCTGTACATTCGTGCACATATTATACTGATATTAACATGTTTAGACACACACTAATTATTTACGTATTTATTTTCTCCTGCATCTACTGAACACAAATAACATGATCATGAAGTGAAACTAAAGTGAAAGTTGTCATGGCAGTGTATAGGTCTTATTCACATTATGATAAAAAGATGGTAAGCCTATAATATTTAGGCTCCCCAAAGCTAATTTGCTTAGGGCCCCCTGAAGGTTAGATCCGGCTCTAAAACCCTCGACTAGATTCCATACTGGTCCATGGACGTATACTAGTCTATGTGTCTTATATTTGTATTGATACAGCTCAAGATCATTGTAAAACTATTCAGGAAAGGTTCGATACCAGCTCAAATGAGTATCTAGTTTAAATACTAGTTTTAGTATGGATTAGTACCTGATTTTTGATACTTTTGACAACCTTAATATAAAGAATGAAAGTAAAACATATATGTGCATTCAAAACTATCACTACAGGCATATCTATATAACCTTTTTATTTCAACCACACAAAAATATAAAAATGCTTTTGAAAATCCTAATTGCATTTACCGGTGAACATAGCCCATTTTGTGGAGGTATTCCAAAGCCTTTAGCACTCCAAACAGCAGATAGGCTATTAGTGATTCGCTCATACCATCAGGGAAATAGGTTCTCAGCAAAGTGTCTGCAGAGCCTGGGGAGAGAGTGGAAAATGGATAGAGGTTTTAATTCACTAATGTATCTACAAAAGCAATATTGATTTAGTTATTCTGAAAAGGGCAAACCATAGGACATGAGAGGTGAAAGGACCCAGAGTTGACAAGAAGAACTGAAGACGAGGCGGCACGTGAGCAGGTTTGGATGGCGGAAAAGTCGAGACAGCAAAACCTCATTCTGGTACAGAAGGAAAAATGCTGATAATACACTGGTCATGACGATCTTGTCTTTCTAGTATATATACTTGTTTGTCATGAACTTTGTAGAATGTTCCGCAGTATGGAATTAAAATGAATGATCTCAGTGTATACCAGCAGGTGATGTCACTAGGCCAAATTACAGATCTGATCTACGGAGAGAAGAATGCATATTGCATGCAGGTATTTGTAAGCAATAAACCGTCCACTCCATGGAGCCAAGCATCAGATAAGTCAACATAATTTTGATTTATTAATATTTAAATAATAAAATGTGTCGCAAACAATTTAAAAAAATGTCATTTGGTCTGGTCTTTTTACTTCATGTTGATGTAATTCATTATCAGTATTATATGAGTGCTGAATAAAAAAAAGTATCAACTACAGACATTTTTCCCTTCCGACTTTCATTTTGAGAATGCCACTATGGGCAATTTCATTTACCACTCTCTTAGCTTAATTACTCCAACACAGTTTGTCACTAGCATTTCTGCTGCTAGTCAAGTAAGTATACTTTGAATGAATGTATTCAATAGTTTCCAAGGAGGTTATTAGATGCTTAACCTTACCATAAGCTGTAAGAGCTCCTCTTCTGTGCATTCGTCCAGGTTGGTCTGTTTCAATGCCACTAACTGCCCTGTTGGGATGTGTCGCCCCATGTGCACCAGGCTCAGGTTATTAAAGCCCCTACCTACAAATAACAAAGATTTAACCATGTACAATATCTGACAGTGGATAAGAATCTAAATGGTATAAGTGCCATTCTGACTACTTTAAAGGAGGGGCAAAAAGTCCTCCAACTGTTTTTACATTAAAGGTGCACTTTTCTGGTAAATGGTCCATGGAGATTTTATAGTTTGTGTAGAATGTTCAACAGTATGTCTCTCAACTTACCTATCTCCCTTTTCTATTGTACACAAGCATATAGTGCTATAGCGTGACCAGGCCAAGTGTCAGATCTGTGGAGAGGCGACTCTGCTCACAGTAAAATTGAAAATGTTTTTCAAGGTATTTTTTTTAGCAATAAAACACTTGAAGAATGCTTGACAAAAGTTTTAATGCAATACTGTGAAGCATCCCAGGCAAAGAAACAGCATCTCCATGGAGACAAGGAGGTTGCACACCTTCCACCAGATTACGCAGTACAGCTTTAACTAAAATAGTCCAAAAATCTCAAATTCCAGCAGACTTACCTTGCAACTGTTTAATATAACATGTAACTCTTAAAACCTTTAGATAATCTGATAAGTCCAATTCTTGGAGATAAATGTAACAGCGGTTAAATGCAACAAGTTCAGTACTGAGAGAAAGTTGTTTGTTTAGAAAATTACTAGTCAAAGTTTATCATACTGTTTTCATTTCAATGTAAGAAACCCCAAGTCACCTATACCTTTCATATTCTTAAAAAAATAAAAGGAATAGTATATAAAAAACATGTTTGGTAAAAATCTCACCAAGCTCAGCCAGTATTTGGTAGTGGGCCGGTTCAGCAGATAGCCCTGTGATGTCATCGCCCCCTGCTGGCCCTTGGAGGGTGAATTCAGATCCGTCTGAGCTCTGAGCAACACATTTTCAAACAAATAAAATAGACACAAGAGAAAATAACATTCTTCATATAATGGAAGTTAGTGTGGACTTGGGTAGAATGTTGTAGTGTGATGGGTGCTGCCAGAGGAGGGCGCTATGGTACACATAAGAGCAAGGGTATGAAAAGAGGGAATGCCTGCTTTTGGAGAAATGTTCTTTCGATATTGTCTTATTACTTATTACTTACAAAAATGTCTTGGTTGACCATAGAATTAAATCTAAATAAGTTACTTATTTTAAAATATATTTGAGTTGGTGTTTCAACCACTTTATAAAACCAAGAGTCTGAGCTGATCCTAATGTTTTTACTGAGAATGATAAATTTTAAAATAACAGCTGATTTAATGTATAATAAATATCCACAAGGCTTGGAGGGTCCATTCCCTACTTGGTTGTCTTTATGAAGATGTGATTTCTTTGTCTGGAATGTTGCACAGTATGGCATTAAATGTATTTATCTCGATGAGGACAAGTAGGGGATGCCACTAGGCTAAGTTACAGGTCAGATCTATGGTGAGGCTACTCCACGTTCTGTAAAATACTTGCTTGTACTCACTTGCAATTATATGTTAAGTTAGATAAGTTTAATGCCATGCTGTGTGACATTCAAGGCAATTCATAAATATAATATAATCTCCATGGAACCAAGCAGGTGGCATATCCTCCAACAGAAAAGTTACACAGTGTAACTTTAAGCTGTAACTTGCATTGAACCACATTTCAATCCTCACATTAGATTATAGTGTTTGGACTTGTACCTGAAAGCCTTTTAGCTTGATTAGTGCATCCGGTTTAGACCATCACGCATTGCAGCAAGAAAGGCAAATGTATTAAATTATTGTATCAAGTTTGGATCATTTTCAAAAGAAGACATAATTTGACAAAGAAATTCACGCAAAAGGAGCATTTAACCAATACTATAGGCTTACAGAAGGATATGATATTGGTTAAACAAGCATCAGACATGACAGTAGGTGGTGTGTTTCACAATTGTTGATAATGGACTTAGGCTTGTCACGATAAAGGAAACATAAATAAAAATAAACTGAAATATTTGGGGGTCAATATTTATCATGTTTAATTTTCTGATTGCAAAATGGCCCAAAATACAGCCAAATAATGACATATACTTCTGTTCAATCTTAATATGGCAGAGTAAAAAACATTTATTTGAAGGCGTAAAAGTTGATAAGTTAGAAATCATTTCAAAACTAATGAGAACATACGGTTCAAATCTGTATTTTTTATATTTTTCTGTAGTACTATTGATACTTTGCAGCATTCCCCGGGGGTGTGATGCTAACTGTAGGCACTGCTCAATCTAAAGCACTGTTAGACTTTAAAATCAGCTTTGTTTTCACACAATCTGACCATAAATTACTGATTTCGTTGGAACCACAACAGGTGAGTTGCTTTGTACTGTTAAACAAGTCTCTTAGACATAAAATTAGAGTCACACGCCAACAGTTCTTCAGTTAGTCACAGTTAGTCACACACATGAATTCTCGTCACAGGCTCCTGAAAATGTGTTGTTTAAATCTATTTTGAGCTTTCTGAAAACTTTTTTGGTTGTGTTTGCTGATGTGTGAATTGTGTCACCATGGTAACTTCCAAAGATTCCACCATACACATACATGCAGAACACCCCCAGGGTCATATCACTGCAAAGTATCAATTGCTGGATTTCAGATGACATCACAACGTTATATAAGCCCAATAACGTTTAAAAAGTAAAATTAATATTGTTAAAATGTAGGGCTTTGTTGTAATACAATAAATCAATGGGTCTCGTCACTATTAAAAAATGTTGAATCCGGTTCAACATTTGTGAATTTATCTTTTATATATTTGGCAAAGTACAACGTAATCAATAGGGGAATCTGACTCTTGCGCCCCCATCTTGGAGTAGGACGTCATCACACCCTAGAATATGAAAACCACCATAGAGGTTTTACATTAATGTTATTTTATCTGAAAAATGCTCCTCAATCTTCTGACTGAGTGGCTCTGAGGCAGAACTATGGGCAGCTTAACAGACAAAATGTTTCTTTGCTTCTTTTAGCCAAATTTGTATCTATCTAAATGATTGCAGGCTTCAGATTCAGATTCAGAAAACTTTATTGATCCCAGAGGGCAATTCATTTGCAGCATTCTCAGAGCAGTTCTCACTCTAACATACACGCAAACACACAGTGTGTCAGTCCATTACAATCCACAGTGGAACTCAAAGCACAATATAAGATATATACATAAAAACAGTGCAAAACTTCAAAAAACACTACCCTTAGAATTTAGCAATTTAATAGCTCAGGGCACAAAAGAATTTGAAAAACGATTTGTTTTCCATATTGGAACATAAAAGCGACGCCCTGAAGGCATCCTGATAAAGTCAGGAGCCAGAGGATGGAGGGGCTGAGGCAGGAGACCTGGGCTTTGCAGTTTGAAATTTTCTTCAGCAGTTACTTTGAAGTTCAAAATGACTTATCGTGACAGGCCTAAATGGACATCATCAACATGTTACTGACCAGGAATTGGTGGCTGGTGTCTTCATAGCACTCCTCTATGTCCATGGGCTGGACCTGAGCGTGGGAGATGCAGGAACAGTCCTGGGGGGAGGGGGGAGGAGCAGAGGTGAGACATGCCCAAAGGGAGTGAGGTGTCTGGAGAGGAGGGAGCCACGTGGGAGTGGAAGTGGATAGGGATGTCATGCCACAATGCCAGATAATTTTTTAACTTGTGTAAAATCATTAATGTAGCCAGCTTTATTAACAACATATTTTAGACAAAAAATAATAGCTTTTTATTTATTTTATTTTTTTTTATATTTATACATTAATATTTATTGACTGACAAAAAGTAACATGTTGTGATTTTATGATTGACTTCCTATGAATGACTAAACTTTCTAAAATTTCTTAATTCGCTTTTCCCCTTTCACCTGTCTAAAACCAACAGCAGCCAGATCGTTTTCAGTAGGGCTTTAGTACCATATTTTTAACATGCTGTAGTTCATTAAAAAAAAAAAAAACAGTTTACATTAACACTTCTACATCATTGCTCATCATATTGCAATGATCTTATATTGTGTGTTTAGTTCAGAGTTGGCACGTTTTGTTGTTCTTGTTCCTGTTTATGTGTTATTGTTAATGTAACTGGTTTTGTGTGTGACACTTGGTTGCTATGACGACAAGTTGATATGAAGGTTCTGTTCAGTTCCTGGTCTGTTTTGGAGACTGGCTCTAGTGAGTTGAGACTGGTGTTGTTTTGTTCTTGTTTTGGCCTGGGTTACAGCCTACAATAGCCCTTCTATTCAGAAAATAAACAACTAGAAAAAGGGGCGTGTTTCCTGACACCAGAACTGTGCAATATAATAGCTACATAAATTACTATAATTACCTTTATATAACTGTGACATAATTACAATGAATTCAATTTTCCCTAGCTTTAGTAGAGACAGTTTAAATTAGGCTATATAGGCTATATAATTTGTTTTAACAAAATGTTATTTACATATATAAGTCAGCTATTTTTAGTGTAGATCAGTTTGTCTAAGTTGATTACATTTTATCTTCATTGACATTCGAATAATGCATTAATTTTACAAAACCAAAATTTTGCCATTGATCCATCATTGCTTATCATGTCAGATAAGTATGCTTCTTAAATTATTACTAATAGTCTCACATGATAATAACAATAGATAATGCTGACAGCTATAATTTATTACCATATCAACATATACTGGCATCCCTATGTATGTAGCAGGGCTCATGGATGGGAGGGTAGAAGCAAGCACCCAAATGTGGTATTTTATCGGTGAAATGAAAAGGGAGTTAAATATGATAAAGAGGTAATGGACTGTCAGAGTGTCTCCGATGAGCTGCGTACATAAATAGACTAGACAAATCCACAGAGAACCATTGTGACGTCAATATATATGGCTTAAATAACATAGTTCATTTGACTTGCAAATCTCTGACACATTAACAGCTGTCTTTAGTCTAAAAGTAGAAGTAGCTTAAATGGTAGAGTCCAGTGGTAGAAGAAATACTCAATTTTGTTATTTAAGTAAAAGTGCAGATGCCGGAGCAAAAAAATACTCAAGTAAAAGTAAAAGTATCATATGAAAACATCTACTTAAGTATTGTAAATAAAGTACCTGTTTTAAAATGTGCTTAGAGAGAAAAAGTAGAAGTATTTTGCACATATTTTGAGATCTAATAAATTTCAAATGTAGTGATTTTGATCAAGAATATATCTGTTTATTTATTATTATTTTTATCTTTATTTGCTCAAATTATGAACATGTCAAAAATAAACCCCACAGACTTTCAGCAGGTCTCAGACATTAATGAAAAATACTTCTACTTCTCAGTTCAGTTCAATAATGTAGTGGAGTAGAAAGTACAGATACCTGCTCTCAAATGTAGTGAAGTAAAAGTAAAAAGCATCTACTGTCAAATGTACTTACTACTTTTACTTTGTTACGTTCCACAACTGGTAGAGTGTCCTTAGACAAAACCCTCTTTGCATGTGTGAATTTGAGTGAATGGGTGAATAGTCTATTGATTTTCAGTGCTCTGTGTCCACTACAGGGCTGCAACTAATGATGATTTTACTAATAATCTAGTCAGCTATTAACTTTTCTTTATTTCTATTGTACATTTTGACTTTTGAAATACATTATCAGCTAAAGAAAGGGGGAAAATGACTAAAGGATGCTATATAATAAAATCTATTTAAATGTAAGCCTTTGTTATATATTTTCATATGTTTGTATAGTGGAATAACGATTACAAATATTAAAATATGATTACAATTAGCAGCCCTGTTCTAATACAAGTACCAATAATTGTGTTGGGAAAAAAAAACATGTATAATGGGGTGCACAGTGGCAGAGTGGTTAGCCTTGTGTCTTTTAGCAAGAAAATTATTGGTTTGCATGTACTCCCTGTGTTAATGTAAAAGGGACTTGTCTTTCTATCCAAACACATGCATGCAAGCAAAAATAAGTACATTTGTTCAATTTCAATTTGCATTATTTTTGCATATTCCACTATCACAACTGTAGTCACCGCCCGAGGCATCACAAAGTAGTATGTATGTTTCAAATGAATTCATGTGAAAGTTAAGGGTTGGTATGCAACTAAATATGCAACTGCACTTTGTCCATAGCTGCTGGGATAAGATTCTGCCCCCCACAACCCTAAACAGTAATTATGTAAGAAGCCAAATGAATGAAGAATAGTCTATTCTTCACGATGACATAATATCTTAAGAGGCTCGCGTAGCCCAGGAACTAGACTAGATTATGACTGACAGCATATCTTGGCATAGGAGGGCACATTCTTAGTCGCCTTAATACAGTCTAATTACAACAACATGTGTAATATGTATATAATTATACATAATTATTATAATATATATAACTGACAAATGACAACTACATAGAGATTAATCAGAACATAATGAAATCTGCAAAATAAAAATGTTTCTTGGTCTACAGTTGCTCAAAAAATAAGTAAACATGCAAAAATAAGTGTATAAGCATTCTCTGGTAAAGTGGTATCCATGACAACCCTAATTCCTTGTTCTAACCTTGACCTAAAATCTGCTGATAACAAAAAAATAGTGAGTAGGCTTAGCAGAGTTGGCAAATGTGAACATTATAATACGGTAATTGTCAGGTGTATAACAGTTTTGCTTCTTGAGCCATTGATAAAGGTCTAGTTCATCGAGCCATGGATTTCAAACTGGTGAAAAATGAGAACCACTAACATAGTAATTAACAATTTAAAACAGTTATATCTTTTGAATGGGGAAAAATCCTCCAAACGCTGCATATAACAGGAAGCTGAAAGTCATGCATAGATTGTTGTATTGCATTATTTTTTGCACAACTCTAAGAGAAATCTACTTAATATTATGTGCAATGACCTTGTCTATAACGCTACAAACATGTCCAAGTCGTTCCACAGCATAAAAATATAACTGACATTTGAAAGAAAGTAAAGCTCTCTACACCAAACTCAAACAAATGAATGGTCTGGACTCCATTCACAACAACAAACATGAATGACACGGCTGGCTGATTCTAGTAGGTCACGAAGCAGATACAGAATACAAAATGCACGTGGGATTATATTATTATTATTATTATTCCTTACCAAGAAAGACATGGAGTCCTTTCAGCGACGATTTTATCCCAAGCTTTGGCATTCATTCGAGGGGAGGCTGCGATACACGAGAGAGAAGGATACAGGAGTACAGACACAAAGCCCACTGTGAAATATGATAGCTTTCAACAAATACATGCCTCACTGAACCGGAATACAACCAGCAATTGTGTTTTTTTCACAGTCTCCTACCTGGTCGCATCAGCAGACGTCGTTCGTTGGGATCTAAAAACCAAAAGCGCATATTTACTTTACGCACAATTACGCACGGTTACATTGTGTGCCCAAAAGCAGCCAATGGTTATGTAAAGACTTTTTATCTATAAGTAGAGGTCCTTGGAGTTAAATCGTGTTGCACTTTCTGTCCTAAGCTTCAAATGCGATCCATTCTTCCAGATGTTTTTAATCTATAAGACTATAAGACGCTGTGGCAATGTGGAATACTTATGTTCGTCATTTGCGCATGGTTAGTAGTTAATAGTGGAACTTTTTAACAAACATAGCACGTAATTAATAATCAATAACAACAAATTAACAGCATTAACCTGATCGTGTTCTGAAAAAAAAAAAAAACATCTGGCGAGGGAAATATAAAACCACTTACCCTTTCGTCAACAAATCACAAAACGTCCTTAAATATCTTTATCTACGTTTGCCAGTTTAAAGTTTCATCGTTTTGTCATATATCAAAAAACATGTTAGGACTGTATTACGAAGTTATAACCCCCAAACTTGGTAGCATTTCTCAGTTTCTTGACAAGACTTTTAATTTGACACCCGTCGCGTACTAAAAGCGTCATTCTACTGTCTGGCGCGGATTGATTGCGTCACAGATGGCTAGCCCTCCCTACTACTCCATTGTTTGAGCATTTTGGACACGGTTACATCGTCGCCTCATGTGCCCCTAAACAAACCCACACTGAGGAATAAATAGCACACAAGGTAAGCTAAATTTAGATGGTAATATATGTGGAATTCTGTGCAGGTGATGTTGCAAAATGTACATTGTTTAGCTGGGTTGGAGTTAGCGCGCAATGCTAACGGTGCGTGTAGCTGTCATCCTCGCCCATCAGTCCGGTAAATAGACTCATAATAAGGTCAGTTCTGCTCCTGATCTCAATTCAAGATAATGTGTTGACCCATTTAACGCAAATACCTCAACGCACATTTACTGAAGCCTTAAAATAGCTTGAAGAACCAAGGATGCAGTGCTACTGTCCGATTTTTATGGATAGGGAGCACGATTTGACATAGTAAACAACGGGTTTATGGACAGATAAGATTTTATCATGTAGGTACAAAACAAACATTTAAGATATTGCAAAAATAAACAAACATTCAAAATTACAGATCTAATTTAATTGTTATTGCAATGCATTACAGTCTTACAAAAATATTGCATCATTATGAACATTTGAGGCGGGCACTTACCACAGTAAAGACAGTATTAGACTAACAATTGAACTTAAAATGTAATTATGTCTGTATTAGATTTATACTATTTATATTTTTGAGTGCTTTTTTGCTTACATTTGTGAGCATGAATCTTATTGCTGCAACCACTGACTATTTAGAAAAAAGGAATTATTTAAATATTCTGTTCTAAAAAGACACATTTGTAGTCCAGACAGTGCACCAGTATTATCCATAATAAATAAATAAATAATGCATTTTCTTTATCGGATGCCTTTTTAGATACTCAAGGTCACTCATGGGCTCAGCTTGTTTATCCTGCCATCTCCTTAGTGTTCCAGAAGCAAAATATGATCAACCTGATTAATTGATTTGATCTGGGCTTAATTTAATTTTGCTATAAAAATAATTTTGAGTTTTGCTGTGATGTAAACAAGGTCTCATCTAATCAAGTGAGAGATCAGACCTGAGCAGACATCTGACTCACACGATGAGTCACATACCATTCTCCTTGACGGGCTCTGGCATTTTAGCTATGGGAAAACAGATGTATAGTATGCCAAATGTTGCCAGCAAGTCCCTTCTGTGTTACCTGTATAGGGACAGCAAATGGAACTGGCATCTTTGCTCTAATCTGGCATATTTACACTGTAATTACAGATGTTCATGAATATGCACTGTCTCTATAAACAAACAAATACATAAATAAGATGATTGATAAAAAGTGTTAAATGGAATAGATTATTTGCATACTAGGATTTTCTTAGACGCCGATTGTGTTGGTAAAAATGGACTGGGGAGGGTCTAGCGATTTGTACCAGGGACTAAACTAGATCTAAAACATAACAAATCTAGGACTGAACCACTTACAAACTAGACATGTTTTGTTCCCTGCCAGTCCCAGTAGAAAAAGGCTACCATTATCATACCTGGAGTCTCTTAGAAGCCACTCAATAGCTATAATGGTCAGTAATGGCTTTAAACTAGAGGTATGCCAAGCTCTGTGATGGTGCTTAGACTTGGCGTGCATCACTGACTATAATCCTCTATGTAGCCAACCATTTTAGCTGGTTATGTAACAATGATTTATGCCCAAGGACGTTTAAAGACATTTCTAGACCAACTGTCCCTACAGATGTTGAAAAGGACACTGATGCAGATAAAAACCCTTGAGAAAAACAAGCTGGAATGACTTTTGGCTTTGGGTGGATGATACTGACACAACTAATAATATCTAATAATATTTGTTGGTATCAAAGTATTCAGACAATATTTTGCTGTTCATCAGATAGATTCTAATTGTTTTTTTGTTCTAGTTAAGTTATTTAGGTGCAGCATTGGTCAATAGTTATTAGTCAAATTGCATATAAGTTATTGCTTTGTTTGGAATATTCCAGTATGGCATCAAGCGAATATATTTTGCATTTATTCAATTATAGATTCTTTATTGTCTAAAATGCACTGAAAAACATGCATTCTTACTGTGAGTGGAGTTGCATCCACAGATCTGACCTGTAACTTGGCCTGATGGGGTCACACATTTCCATGGGAACAGATGGGAAGAAAATGTATTTAGTTGGAGAATACTGAATACCTACATTAAAATATATTCTGATACATGGTCCGATACATGGTTCAATCAGCATACTGTATTCTGGATACTTTCACATAGAGTTACATTTAAAACACAAAATAAAGACACAACATAGGATTAATTGCAGCTTTATATTTGTTTAACTGTTTGTAAAGCATTTCCTGTCACGGATTGGAGATGGAATAATCACACGTGTCTTCAAGAGCAGGGTTGTCTATTTTTCTCACTGATTCTGTGCAGTTTGAAGCCTAAATTACATGATCAAATACTGTAATGTATTCTCCTGATTTTAGAAAAAATAACTGTATTCTGAACCACCAAATGAAAAAGTAACTGTACCAGAATGCAGTTACTCAAAATTAGTTTTCAGAGTACGGATTCTTGGTACACATATTCAGTTAATTGCCAACACTGGGGGTAGATACTTTTAATGACATACAGTGGAGAATTCCAGGCAAAGCAATAACATCTTCACAAAGACTAGCACGTAGCAGTCCCTCCACTAGAAAAGTTACATAGTACAACTTTAAGTAGTAATTTAAAAATGTACAAAAATATAGCTGAAAAAAGAATTGTCAAATAAAGTAAAAGTGAAAATGTTACTTGTGCTTTTCATATTCAGTTTTGTTATCTTACATCACCACTTTACGATGCCTTTTAAATGACTTGATATACTCAGTGTTAAAATGTTTTATTATAACCAGCTCACCTTCATTTCAACGATTTTGGAACAACCATCTGTCCACGTCCCTTTAGGACATCAAGCTGTGTCCTTCCCTTTAAGGCCAAACACATTTCCTTGAGTTTTTTTTTTTTTATGACTGCAGACAGGATGTTGGGAGGGGTATCTCCTCTTACCCCTGCTTTGGCCCTGCCCCAAAACATTACAGTATTTGTCCCACAAGGCGATAGTGAAGGCTCGTATGAGCAGCTAGAGTGATATTGATCTGAAATTGAACTCAATGCAAAAACACTAAGAAATGCAGCATGAAGATGCTAGATTAAAACTGCAGTTTGGCTTGTTGAAAGAGTTTTGCAAATCAATTTTACTAAAGAATTTCCAGGTTGGTGGTTAAATCCAAACTCTATTCAGTATATCTATTCACTACTACTTTGTATTAATATTTTAATTAATACAACTGCAAAACACTTTCTCTATAAAACACATAATTTGAACAGTGTAAAGAGAGAAGTTATGTTTAAAATAAAATTAGAGCAATTTTTGTGTACTGATTGCAACAAAATGGGAAAGCTCACCTTTCTATATCAGTGAGTCAGTCTATTTTTTGTTTTATACATTATGCTTAGCTTTCAAATTTAACAACACAGCAGTGGTACCAAACTAAATAAATGATTGTTTTTTCTTCATAGAGATGTGAGGGCATCATGTGAGGCCACCAACCAGCCCATTTCCAGTCCAGCGGTGATTTAAGTGGTGGGTAGGGGGCGCTATCTCACTGGACTGGAGATGTTTGAGGCAAAACAACATCGAGCAGTGGACAAGAAAGAGTCGAGCACAGAGACAGGTAACCACAGAAACACATGTTAAACTTCTGTCAATACCTTATTACATGAATGCTTGTTTTCATAGTTGCGATGAACAGTTTTCCTAAATATGCTTTATTTTCTGATTTTTTTAATGCTTTTATTTTTCTCCTCTTTTTCTAGCAAGCACAATTCCAGGTAGACAAAATCCAGCTTGTGTTTTAGTTTAGAAGTGAAAGTTATCGCTACAGTTTATATGGCTTTTCATTTAACATTAATTATACCATTATATGTTTAAGTCCTATAACCAGGGACCAGTCATTTAAATCAAACTGTAATTTTAACAGTCACAATTGGCGAATACTAAAAGACGTAGTATAATGTCCTCGGCAAACAACATCAACAGAGCTTGAAAATAACCTGCTAACCCTGTAGTTTAGACCTCTAGAAATATGTTCTGAAATGCATCGGATTCTTATTAGTTTAGCAGTTTAGAATTATAATGTTTTGGGGTTTTTTTATGAAGAAAAAATTGCAGCTAAATATTATTACAAAATGGTTCCATCTTAATACAATTCTTTGTCCAACCCTCTTGCCCTTCATTGTGTTGATGTTACTGTACCTTTAAAATCCAGTGTATGTCCAATGTCATGCTGCCCTAGAGTGCATTAGCTGCTATAGTTAGGCCATGTGTCCCACTGAACTACATGTTAACTCAAGTGGAAGAGTATTGACTTCTGCAATATTCATATTCAATATAAATGGCTGAGTGGCCCAAGTCCCAAGCCACCCAGGCCTTTCTGTGTGGAGTTAGCATGTTCCTCCCTGTGTCTGGGTGAGTTTCCTCGGGGCACTCTGTTTTCCCCCATCAACCAAAAACCTTCACAATAGGTCAAATCCTCCTATAGCTTACCTTGAATAAATTAACTTGTTTGGAGAGTCTGTATATATTTTCTATATTTTTTATTCATTTACTTATTTCAGTTTATTTTTATATCATTAAATCTATTTTCCTAATTACAATATATTATTTTCTGTATGTAGATGAGGGCCTCGGCAGCAGTAGTAAACATTTCGGCTCAGGGTCCCTGGGCTCTGGTTCGGGGGGCTCCGTGTACCTGTCCGACAGCCAGGACTGGGTGGTCTCTCCCAGCTGCTCACCTGACGAAGGCCCCGCCCCCCACCCCGCCATCTCCCCCATGTTAGCAGAGGAGACCTTCAGATACATGAGTGAGTACAAGACAAGTGATTAAAATGTCAAAATATCCATATGTGATACTAAATCTGGTGATCTACAGAATCATTATTGTGGGCTCCTGTATAAATATATCACAAGAGTATTTTGTTACATTTTATATTTTTATGCACTACATATTATTGGCATATTCACCATTTTGATAATTCAGATTGGGGTGTTTCATATTAAGTTTGTGCAGGCTGTGGCTTAATAAATAAATACTATTAACATGTATATGGTATCATGTACAGAATATTGAGTGTATATATATATGTTTAATAGTGAGGGACTCTCTGATCTCAACCCTGTTTTTGTTGTTTTGAAACCTTCACTGTATTATACAAGTATGAGTATCGTATTCTATGATGTTTAAAATTATTTTCCAAGAAGATTTGTGTTTAAAATTTTCCAATATAGTATTTATTTGACCACTTGTATCTCATCGAGAGAATGTGGTAAAAGGGGCATAAATAAAAGTTGCTAAGTTGGTTCATTTTCATATTTCCAATACTGACTTTTCTGAAAATGCAAGAAAACGACCAAGATATTTTGAATTACAATTGCTACTACTTAATACTACTATGCCAAACTAATCCGCTGGCAGAATTTAACTGGTAAATTCTAATGTTTAACAATAACTGGACTTTATTCTTCTTATTTGTAGATTTCACAGACTACTTCAAATGTAAATAGAGAAATATAATGGATAACTGGTTCAACAAGTTTTTAAAAGAGGAAGTATATGCACCAACACTACGTGGAAATTTAGAAACATAAGAATGAATGGTTTCAGTATCTTTTGTCCCTATTCCTTTGTGATTGGTCAAACTATTTTTTTTTTATTTAAAGGCATCAGACTTTATTTTTACTGTCTTTAAAAACTTGAAAAACAGAACTAGTTAATTTCACATTTTGCAGTGATCCAAAGTTATTCCTCACTTACTTTATGCATTCTGGTCATCCTACTTATTCACAGCGATGAGTTTATAAGCTCTTTTTCGCACAATTCTCAGAGAACAGAGCAGAGTTTTGCTGTGACAGTAAAGCTAACAACCACTAACATACTAACATGCACTTCTGATTATTGGACAATAAAATGCTTTCTAATTAGATGCACACAGCGGACATATTTTAACCTCTAGAGCTGCTTATACAATATATGTCCTGGGTTTAATTGCTTAAATACATGGGAAAAATCTGCCACTGGACCTTCAAAGTCATACCACAAGGTTTCTTTCGGTAGCATGAAGAATGACATAATAAAATATTAAATATGTTGTAATATTGTTATCCAAGCTTTTTTTTATGACGCTACCTTTGGCATACAGTTATAAACTAAACCATATTATTAAACTTCCTTCACTTCCTGTATCCCCATTTCTCTCCTTCTGATTGGTCA
The DNA here is from genome assembly GCF_009829125.3 of Periophthalmus magnuspinnatus. Lineage (NCBI taxonomy): Eukaryota > Metazoa > Chordata > Actinopteri > Gobiiformes > Gobiidae > Periophthalmus > Periophthalmus magnuspinnatus. The sequence goes on along the minus strand of NC_047127.1, from coordinate 12,579,088 downwards.
AGCAGTGTCGAGCAACAGATGGTGCCTCTTCTAATGCATTCAACACGTGACAGTTCATTTATCCTTATCCTTGAAATAACTGGGATTTACTTGTGGATATTGTTTGACAACCGGGATAACTGCATTGCCATGTTGTTTGTGTATCCTGTATTTATCTGCCCTAGTTTGTGTAAAGGAGAGGAGGGAGGGAGAGAGAAGAGGAGTTAAGTGGACTTGCAAACCAGGGCTAAACAAGTCATAGTACAAAAAACTATCAAAGAGGCTAAAGAAATACCTGAGAGCTATTATTTGGCAACCAGCATCACTGCGTTGCCATGTTGTTTGTGTATCCTGTATTTATCTGCCCTAGTTTGTGTAAAGTAGAAGAGGGAGGGAGACACACAGAGGAGGAGAGTTAAGTGGACTTGCAAACGAGGGCTTAACAAGTCACAGGACAAGCTTTCAAAGCAGAGAGGAAAGAGAAATGCCAAGGTTTACCACACATCATGAAGAAGTATATGATCGGATCGCAGTGGAGGGTGAGTAGAGCATAACGGATAATGCGTTTGTGCGTGTTTTGACATGCAAGCTATTGTTGGAAAGTATATGGCCAAGTGTGCAAGGTCAGGAGGAACGTGAGAACAGTGAGAGGAAGGCAGGCGGAAGGCGGGAGGCGGGGGGACATATGCACGATATGGGAAATGGGTGAATCAAATTGTTTACATTGAAAGGAATGCATTGCAAGTGTCCTATACGGTCTATTTAGAGTTATCATTTTATATATTAGCCTTGTTCTTTAATACTGCTACTACTAATACTACTACTCCATTGAAAAGTGGAGAAATTAGAAGGTTTATTCACTGTTGTTGCATGCTTACACTGATCATGAGAAATCTCCCAATCACAATTATCTTTTTTAGGACTTAAAATTTAATTCCCAAACTAATTTTCGTACAAAACTGGCTTTGCTATAGGACGCTTATCGTGTTTTTTATAAAGTAGTCCAAGTATATGAGAAAGTAATCATGCATTCACAGAAGAAGTTTTTAAAAGTGGAAGTACATCCACCAATGCTACATGGAAATACAAGCAACAAGAAAATAACATCTCCATGGAAACAAGCTGGTAATGGACTCCTCACCAGAAAAGTTACTTAGTTAGTGAAGTTTTAAGTTGTGCCCTTTATTTGTACTTGAACTCGCACGTGCACAGGGTTTACTGAAGCCGGGCGTCAGATTGCGGGTCTGTGATACATTTGCTCCACTTCCCCGTCGGACATGAGACTAAAAATAACTTTTGATAGTTCTGCAGGAAGTCAGAGAAGGAATGTACATGCAGAGCTGAATACTGTGTAGACTGTACCACAAAGACTGTTTTACACGTTATGGATTTTAATTAGTCGGATTTCAGATTCTAGACAGTGATGATGTCATGCTCCCAGATGGGGGGCAATATTAATTTGATCTGCCCCACCCCCCCACCTCATCTGTACTAAATATTATTGGCCTTTACAAAGTTGTGATGTCATCTGAAACCCGACAATACATTATACATTATATTTGAATGGCACAAAACAAGCAATAAAAATATAAGTCTGGAAATTATGCTTTTGATTAGCCAGCACTATATTAAATAATAGTGAAATGGTAGATATAAAATCCTCAAAAATGACGTGATGATGGTTACATAGAAATGAATCTTTATTATGTTATGCAAGGTACTTGGTTGAAGGTAATGATAATGTGTTTTATAATACTGCAGTTTATGATAGCAGTGTTTAGTGGTGGCGTGTCTTTCTTAACCTTTTCATGTCGAGCAACTGCGATGTCCCGCAGTGGCACCACCAGGTCAGGTTACAGGTCAGATCTGTGGAGAGGCGAGCCCCCCCACACACACACAGAGGGTTAGTTACGTAGGATTTTGGAATTATTTTTAGTTGGTTGCTTGTCCTTTTATTTTATGTTGTGTGGCAGCCTGTGTGTTTTATGCTATTCCAAAAAGAAACTAAAATTAAACCGAAAGATGATATTAGACAAAAAAAAAAGTTACACAACCAAACAAACCTTTTAATTACTGGTATTGATCAAATAGAAACATTACCCAGCCCGTATATTGTACATTTCTACAGATAAAATGACATAAGTAAAACAGTGAGTAAATATAGCGTTAGGAACTGAGGTTATTTTGAGCTGAAGTTGTTGTAGAGAGTTGGCCTGGTTGTATTTACAAGTCAAAGAGGGCCTCATGTTGTTAGACAGAGCACATGCAGCACCTGTCTCACACTGTTTAATCCTTCATCAAATTACTCTCTCTAAATATATATATACAAGTACTGGAAAACTAGACTGGAAAATTCACCATCTCCTGGTTTGGTTAATGTGATCACAATATTAAGTTCTCGATTTCGATACCAAGGAATAGACACAATACTCAATATTGATTCCAATACCACAATTATATTCCCATGTGGTCTTGTATCTGTGTAATCACTCATTGTCCAGGTAGTTTCCGTAGTGGTCCATGGGTGTATACTAGTCTGTGTCTTATACTTGTTTTGATGCAGCTCAAAATCATTCTAAACCTATTCAGGAAAGGTTCATTACTGTCCTGTGAATGTGACTTCTTTAGTACTGATACTTGCTCAAATGAATTTTCAGTTTCGATACCAGTTTAAGTGTCTATTAGTATCTGATTTTCTATACTTTTGACAGTCCTATTGTTTACTGGTTTAAGATTTGAAGTAATAATTATAATGTGTATTGAATCTGTAGGGTTAAACTGCAGTGTAATTCAAAATAGATGAAGTTTCATCCAGTAGCAAAAACAAATGTTGTTTTAGTGTTCAAGGACATGTACATATTTATTTGTGCCACATTTGGCTATTGCTGTTTGCCATCTGTACTCCTTGGGTGGCTGTGGCTCCCATCAGCTCCCGTTGGGCACCGCTGTTTTCTAATACAGAAGTCAGCAGGCTTCTTTCTTTTATTAAGTCGTTTTAGATGAATATTGCGATTTAAAATGTGCAAATTACAACCTAGTGATCCACGGGTGTCATAGATTATAACTATAGCAGACACAAGCACAATATGTCTTCTTTAACTATTGTATACAATTTGCTGTGTTTTGCTTCTTTCTCTGTCCTATTTCTCATTTTCTTAATCCCTCTCCTCCCTTTCTCCTTGTCTCCAGCATATCTTGCTTTGGATCCCACCTCTTATTCCCACTCAGGCTCCTCGGGCTTGACTAAAGGTATCTCTCTCCTTCTTTCTCTCCCAGTACACTTCCGTCTGCTTCTCCCCATTCAAATTCAAATTCTTTTAGGTCTAGTGTTTTTATTTAGTAAACTAGTAAAGACCATTGTTTTTCAACTCTTTCTGAATTGCAGCACATTTTTGATTGAAAAGTTTCAGATGCCTATTGCAGGAATAATTTTGATAAAAGGCGTTTCTTCCCATGTTTCTATAGCAACTAATTATTTTCTTCTTTTCCAGTCCTCAGTGCAGATCGAGTGGAGCAGATGACCAAGACGTACAATGACATCGAAGTGGTCACGCACCTTTTGGCTGAGGTGAGTTTTTAGATGCCATTTTTATATATATATATATATATATATATATATATATATATATATATATATATATATATCAAAATATGAATCTGTGATGGTGTCAGAATTATGTATGTGTATAAGTATGGTGGAATATTCTTCAGTTACCATGGTGACAAAATGGACAGATTAGTTAACTGTCAAAAATAGACTGAAAAATTCAAGAGCACATTTTCAGGAGATCAAAATGAGCATTCATTGTTCTGTTTAGGTGTTTGATTCAACAAAACGGTGAGAGTGACTGACTAAAAAAACGATTGGCTAATGCTCGCTGGTTTGTGACTGTAATGTTATTTAGGATGGACTTGTTTATCAGTATAAATCAGATCACCTGTTGTAGTTCCAACTAAGTCAGTTCCTTTTGGTCAGATTGTGTTAAAATAAAGCTCAGATTAAAGTCTTAACAAAGTCTTAGACAGAGCATGCCTGCAGTTAGCATCACACCTCCAGGGAATGTTGATGCCATCTGCTGCACAGTATCAATAAAACACGAAGATAGTTAAATGAACAGTTTATGTCTGTTTTGTGGTTGAACAGAGGGACAGAGACTTGGAGTTGGCGGCTCGGATCGGTCAGTCTCTTTTACAGAGGAACCATCTTCTGCAGGAACGAAACGAGGCCATAGAAGAGCAGCTCGCTCAGGCTCTGGACCAGGTAACAAACACCTTTTTTTTTTCTTCTTAAAACATTAACAAATAACTTTCATCCTGTCTGCACAATCAAGTGTGGTTTTGTTTGCTCTTGCGCACACACACTACATCAAAGTGGGATTAAACTGGGACTAAACCTGGAACTAAATAGAAAGTTAAAGCCACACCTGGGAAAGTTCTCCATGGAGATAGATGAGTTTTATGTCATACTGTGGAACTTTTTAGCCAAAACAACACCATTTCCATGAAGACAAGCAGGAGAAGGCACTCTTCCAAAGCAAATAGGAGTCAGGTTTGAGTCTGCTCACAGTAAGGATCAAGCTCAACAAGAACGTCCAAAACAACAATAACAATTTCGCTGAAAAAGTTGCACAGTGAGGCTTGTTTGGTCCTAGTTTGAGCCGAATTTGAGTCCTAATATAGATTTTGTTTTGTCCTGTCCTAGTCCTGGATTAGTTCTTTAGTCCCAGTTTAGAACTTATTGACGTGATTGTGCAAGTGTGAGCGTACCCTAAATTTTGCTAATGCCAAAATGTCCCAGAGTATTTCCACCTTGCATAGCACATCATATTGATCTTGTATATCTTTTTTTTTTTTGAAGGTGAACCAGTTGCAGCATGAGCTCGGTAAGAAGGACGAGTTGTTGCGGATGGTGGCGATTGCGTCGGAGGAGAGCGAGACAGACTCCAGCGTCTCGACTCCTCTTCGGCAGAACCCGCCTCTCGGAGCGGTCTCCACGGCAACGGCAGCCCTCAGCCAACTGGAACATCTGCAATACAAACTGCAAGAGCTGGAGGAAGAGAACCTGGCCTTGAGATCTGAGGTATAAATGTTAACAGTTGGAAGAAGTTATAAAACGTTACAAGTGTTTTGTATCCTAAGCAGGGCTGTAGTCCTTTAGTTGTTTAGTTTATTGATATTTTGTAGTGACATCCTGCTGGGGGTGTTCTACATGTGTCACTATGCAAACAATACACACAATGCAAACACTGTCAAAAACGTTTCAAGATGAAAAACTGAAAACTGAAAAAAAACACAAAATGGATTTAAACAACACATTTTCAGGAGCCTGTGATTAATATGAGCGCTCATGGCCCCGTTTAGATGTTTACTTTTTTTTTTGCCAAAAAGGTGAGCTTGACTAACTGAAAAACATTTAGCTAATACTAGCTAGCTTATGAATAATTTTATGTTTGAGAGACTTGTTAAACAGCTCACCTGTTGTAGTTCCAACTACACCACTTCTTCATATTCAGATTTTGTTCAAATAAAGGCCAGATTAAGGTCTAATTTAAGTAACAGAGCTTCAGACAGAGCAGTGCCTACTGTTAGCTTCACCGCCCCAAAGATTGTTGATGATCAAGTATCAGTTAATCGGTCAGAGGTCGTAGTTGACCAATTATTTTGTAAGGATTATAAGGATTTATGTGCATAGCATGCAAAGCATAGAGCCAGTTAATCTGGAGTTTTGAGAGTGACTTGATAGTTTAATCTCTTTTCACTTTGAAGTTGTTGTTTATTATTAGTGCTTCTTTATATATTTATAGTTTTAGCATAAGATGGTAATCATTTTGTAGCTGATTCATCGATGCACAGGGCATGTTTTTAGTCGACCAAGAACTTCTGAAGTTGTCTATTCTATGACAAAATTGTTGAGTCCTTCTTTGCAGTTTCAATTTTTTTGAATTAAATTAAATTTTTTCTAGTTATTGTAGTGAAATGTCTTGCCTGAGGACACAAGATCAGATGGGTCACCTTTTATTTAACAAGAAAAAGTCATAAAAAGCGTATATTTTTCAAGATTGTGCTAGTTATTTTTCTAACAAATTGATTTCTTGCAAGCAGTTTGAACAAAGCAGTCACTTAAATTTTATAGCATTGGATGGAGGAATTGCTTAACCTTGGTTTACATGTTTGAGAAGGGACAAAGAGACAAAGCTATATGTTTTGAATCATGTATCACCAAATTTAACACCTAAACTAACTAAACATCTTTATTTCAGGCATGTCAGCTGAAAAGAGACACCATAAGCTACGAGGAGAAGGAACAACAGCTGGTCAGCGACTGTGTTAAAGAGCTTCGTAAGTCAATACAAGATGCTCAGACTATTTTCTGTAAAGTTGTATTTATTATATCATATTTTGTTATTTGTTTTTTAGGAGAGTCCAATTCGCAGATGGTTACTCTGACAGAAGATTTGTCCAAAAAGAATGAAGAGCTTGTTAGACATCAAGAGGAAATCGCTCAGCTCCTGTCTCAAATCGTAGAGTTGCAACACAGAGTGAAAGAAGTAAGAATGTGATAATAATTTGTTATGATAATAGATTTGAACTAAATGTCTTTCCAGTTTGGCTACGCAGATTCAAATACAGCACACTAACTTTTTTTGCACATATTGATTTTGTTAACAATTTTTAAATAGGCCCTGCTATAGCATATTTCTTATTCACTTGTTTACAGCATATTTATATACTATTTTAAATTGTTAATTGCTATGGTAACTGTCCATTCTGAAACCCATGGATACATACTGACAGATCAGATATTAATTTAAAAATGTTAACCCTCTTATTTCTGAAAATTTGACAAAATATTGGCAATTTTTGATGTTACCTTGCCTATTTATTACATTTTTAGCAAACTACTGTCAAAATTTTGGACCAAGCTATTTGAAATAATATATTATAGGTCCAGTTTTTATATCTTAAGAAGTTTTGTTTTTGTGAAAATTGATATATAAATTACAAAAGATTTTTTCTTCTTCATAGCTTGCTTTAGAGAAGGAAGAACTACGAATCCACTTACAAGCCTCCAAAGATGCTCAAAGACAACTGACAGCAGAGGTAAGACTATAGCAATTAAAATTCCTAAAAAATTCCTTATAAAAATATAGATTATAAAATAATAACAATAAATTTGGGTTTGTTTTTACAGCTAAAAGAAGTGACTGAAAGAAATGCAGAGTGTTTGGAAATGTTTCACGAATCACAGGAAGAAATTAAAGAACTGAGGAACAAAAACAGTCCATTTTCTGGGATGAGGAGACACATGTCCTACGGGATGTACCCCATGGTGAGACACAGAAGTTTACACTGCTCGGGTTTGGGTTTGACTCTGGTCTTGTCATTTTAAATTGTATTGTTGTGTTCAATAGGACTCTTTGGCAGCTGAAATCGAAGGCACCATGAGGAGAGAGCTGAGCATAGATGAAGAAACGGCTTATGAGGACCAAAGGTAAGAAAATATAGTTCATAAAATGGCATTTTGCAACCTGTATATTGTTCTTTTTGACTGGAAACATTTTGTTGAACTGTTTAAAGGTGCACTATGCAACTTTTCTTATGGAGGATCCCTCACTTGCTTGTCTCCATGGAGTTTATTCCTGTTTATTGCATTGCCTGGATTAGACTCGAGTTGAGCTGTTTTTATTGCTCAAAAATATGCATTCTTGGCCTGATTATCTCCATGGTAGATAGATGAGTTAATGCCATATTTTAGAACATTCCAGGCAATGCTGTAGAATATCCTTGGAGACAAACAGGTGGACGAAAAAGTTACATAGTGCAGGTTTGTTTTTATATAGATTTAAAAGATGCATAATATTTGTAGATATGTCTCATATAGAACACTTTTTTATGTTGTACATTACAGACTTTCCCAGAAGCGAGTTTTCCAGACGGTTCGGTCCTTAAACGCAGCAGCATCGTCCAGAGCCCCCTCAGCCGTGCCCCCCATCCCCGGGTCAGGCAGCTCTCTGGTGATGACCGCACAGCCCCTCCCCTCCACGTATGTTCAAAATATACACATTACATTTGTCTATCTATTTGTCATTGGCCTATCTACATGAAACAAAAACTAGCACAAAGTTTAGCGTCTTCTCTGTCACCATAATAAATAAATTGAAAAGATGTGATTGTTGGCAGTTAACAGGACTTTAAGCCATACAATTAATAAGACAAGTTTGTGGAGCCAATCCCAAAATTATATGTTTGAAATATAACATCTGCCTGCCCAGGGACTAGACGTGGAACCTGTTAAATGAATTAAACTAAGTTTCAACAAACTATTATAGCTATATATAATGATTTAATGAACAAACAATATTTATTTTGCAGAGAGGAGGTGAAGATGGGGCTGCCTGGTTGTCCCGGTGGTAATGACTTGACCAAAGCTCTGCACAGACTTTCTTTGAGGAGACACAACTTCCTTTGTGAAAGACAGTTCTTCCAGTCGGAGCGGGAGAGGAAGCTCCAGGCGCTGACAGCAGAGGGCACTGACGAGGCCAGCGGCTGCTGTTCTCCAATGGGCAGTGTCATGTCTTCTTATTCAAACCTGTCGGAGCTCTCCATCGGCTCCAGCGTGTTCAAAACCTTCCTTCCAGAGAAACTGCAGATTGTCAAACCCATGGAAGGTACAGAAAATTGTATTGTTGTTTTTTTTTTTTTTTTTTTTTTTTGTAAATATATTGCTGCTGTATCTTAGTATGTATTTATTTTAGTTTTTATTGGCAAAATACAACTTCAGTGTTTGAATAGACTAGGTTTCACAACTGCTTCTCTGTGCTGATAATGATGATTCTTCCATATCCACCGTTATAAAACTATTATACATTTTGTTTCTTAGGCTCCCTGACGCTTCACCATTGGCAGCAGCTCGCTAAACCTCACCTGGCCACCATCTTGGATCCCCATCCCGGAGTCGTCACTAAGGGTTTCCGCCCGCTTGCCCAGGACGCTGTTTATCAACTCTCAGACATGGAAGAGGACGAAGACAACGAAGCAAGAAGTCGGAGCACTTTGGAGAAGGGAGCAACCGAATTAGGCAAAGATGAAGAGGAGGAGGAGGAAGAGGGAGGTATAACGTTCAAAGTCAGATGCACATCCACGCCCGAAGAGAGGAGGGAGAGGAAGTTGCCAGTCTCGCCACTTCCTGTCTCGCCCCTCTCTCTAAATTTGCCGACAGCAAGCGCTCTGTCCAATGTCCAAGCAGAGACCCAATCAGCACAGAGCGTTCCAGTTACATCAGCAGCAACCAGCCAATCAAATGACAAGATTACAGTGACTACTTCATCAGGTAAATTTCTATTGTATTTATTTAAGACTTAAGTATTATTTTACTCATTATTTTACTAGTTTCCCCCAAAGATATGACCAAAAAAATCTTTCATTAGTTAGGATGTTTAAAGGTACAGTATGTAACTTTCTGGAAGTTTCACTTCACCTGCATTGTTCCATGGAAATAGAAAGTTAAATTTATACAGAACATTCTCCATTTCCATATTGTGTAATATTATAGGCAAAGGAACAACATTTCCATGGAGACAAGCAGGTGGAGGCAATAAATAAAGGCAATAAATCCAAAATGAAAAACAAAGTGTTTTTATTTTAGTATGTGTTGGCTAAAAACGTACGTACTGTGGCTTTAAAATAATAAAGGCATGGAATTAAAATTAACTATTTAGTGAAGTACACATTGAAGATGTAGTTACAATGTATGGTCTAATCTATTTCTCTTCAGTGCAAAACCCAGGAAAGAGTCAGAGCTCCACTTTCTCCACCTACACCTTCACCACCTGTCGCATCCTGCACCCGAGCGACGTCACACAAGTTACTCCCAGGTACGCTGTCAAACCTTGTACAAAAAAATACAATAAATAATAAAAAAAAATATGCAAGCATTCTTAAGATTGCTTCTTTCAAACTGTGATATTTGTACTACTGAGGCTGTAGTAGTTGTACTAGTTGTTGATTTGGTTTCAGTTTTAGTCCTGGATTAGACTCTATTCACTTTATTCATTTCATTGTTCTTATACACTCCTATTTTACCCTTATTCAAAGAGCTGTACTTTTTCATGTAATAAAGTAAAATTGGTTTTGCCCCAGTACAGATATATTGTCAAAGGTTAAAATGGTCAAAATGAGGCAGTGTCCTGGCTGCATATAATTGTACAAATCAGGTTTATTTCTTGTCAAAGTAATACTTTTGTACCCTTTAAAAACCTGTTATTCACAACAGAAATATCTACACTTATTTAATTACAAAATAAATACCATTGATGATATTGGTTATATTTTAGCTTGGTTCTGTCTTAAAATTTAGTCCTGTGTTAGGCTCATTTTAGCCCGTCTTACTTTAGAATCCAAACATTGTGTAGTACTTATTTACATATACATACATTTTGTTTTCCAGTTCCCAGTCGTCTCTTGCAAACACTCCAAGCTCGATGCGGACCGGTCCAAGCACTCCAGTGACCCCCTGCAGACTCAGTTTGGGCGACTCCTTCCCCCCTCGTCGCCCTGTTGCACCCCCTCCTGGCAGCTTAGCAAAACTCGTCTTAGAACGTGGTATTTCTGCGCAAGTCTCCACCGAAACTCCTCCTTCATCACCTAAACCCAAAAACAGACCACCACTTCTTCGCCTATTCCCCGTCACGCCTCCAAATTCCCCTTCCCAGTCGCCATCGCCATCTCCTCTCCCAACTGAGCGACCCGCAGACAACTTCTTAGCATCTCGACCTGCAGAATTGTTCCTCCAAGATGTTTATGGTTTGAATTTGGGACGTGCGCCGCATCCGAACTTACCAAGCCCTTTGCAAGACACCCTGGCTCAAATTGCGCCCCCAAAACCAGATCAAGTTGGGCTAGTTGAGCGATTACGTAAGCTAGGATTCAAAAAGGTTCTACAAAGCGAATCGGCCAGACAGGACTCTACTTTTGTATCTACGGGCGGAGGTAGTTTATTGGACGGACTAAGGCGAAATCAAAGTCTACCCGCGTTAATTGGAGCTAAACCAGGGAAGTCTTCAACAAGTCACCTGCCCCATCACCCAACTTCCCTCGCCATTCCTCCCCCGCCCTGGGGTAACTTGAAGGAGAGAAGGCACCATGTTGGATTTGGTAATGCCCCTCCCACTACCAAATCCTAAGTGTTATTCCTGTAACATCCAACAATATGGGGAAAAACAAACCAGGGTTGCACATTATTGAGTAAATATGTGGTATTCGATAGTTATGATTTTAATATTGTGATTATTAATATGAAATCTCAAGAAACGGTGAGAGCTAGATTACATTACAACAAAAATGTAAAACTTGAACTAAAAACTAAACCAAATTCAAAAACAAGTCTAAATTTATGCCGAAAATGTTTAGATTTAGAAAAACATATGAGGGTTTATACATTTAGATAAAAAAAACAAATGAACATCTTTGTCAAATTACCAACTTTAACCTTACCTGCGATATTGATCACTTTTTTGAGAGATATCGTGCAGTCCTAAAAAAAAATAAAAAATCCAACCAATTCCCCCGTTTTTAACCTAAATTTAAAGCACAATTTTATTACATGTTTTTAGTGGTGAAACTGCAAAGTCTTTCTGTAGATATTTGCTAGTTTTATTGCCTTAGCTTGCCCATTAGGTAGCTAGTGTGTTTTTAAATAGGTAGGTTTAAAATGGCCACATGGAATGTTTAGTCAAAGAAAGACAAAAGGAAAGGTTATGATGGTTTGAGGAAGTTTAATAAAGGAGGGAGAGACAAGAGAGAGAGACAGGATGGGGAGGAAAGCTAGAGAAAGAGGGAGAGAAATGGGTGGCTTTGAAAGAAACGGTAAGTAGGAAAATGTATATGAATTATTTTGACTGGATGGTTTCATAATAGGTTTGAAAAGCTTTAGTTTTAGGCCTGAACTAGCCTTATATGCCACTAAACTCTTAAAATTGCGCCATTTTGAAGTAACGGTATACATAATTCAGAAAACCCTGCCAGTATTGATAATTTAAAGGCCCTATCTTATGCTATTTTCCGATCTATGTTATGTTGTTTCCTAGTCAAAAACATACCTGGAGAACACATTGAGCTATATTTTTGATTAGGTAACAACATCATTCCATGACTTAAAGCAAGAATCCATTTTGTGTAATATAGGACCTTTCAACAGTTGCACAAATGTATAGTCGGTGTGTTCCTATTTCCGTCCATTGCAAGGGCCGTGTTTGCATGATTTTCAACTACAATTCCCAGCATGCACTTGTTGCCAAGCTAATCCTTGTTACCAAATTCAATTGATGACTATTCAGGTTTTTGTGTGGTGTTGTATGGGGCCTTATGTATAAGCTAGCACTGTTCAGTTGTGTCCATGCAAGCCATTTTTGTACTAATATTATGTACTTGTATTAATTTGATTTTCATGATTTTTAATGCAAAGTTTCAGCCATTTGATCTCAGGCGTTTAAATCAATATATAATGAGGGAAGCCACTTCATTTTTTAATTCAGGGTAAGCTTTGATTTTTTTCTTTTTTTGTTTGGTTTTCTATGCCATATTTGGTCAGACAGAGCCAATATGTTGTGTCAAACCTCATATAAAAATACTACAAAAGTATAGCAAAACAAAATGAATTCAGATTTCAAAAAACAGAGTTAATATCACAGGTAGACTGATATTAGTGTGTGCATTTTGTCTAAAACTCGCAATTAAAGGTTAAAAGTGCACTGCGTAACTTTTCTGATGGAAGCAATCTCCTTGTCTTCTTGCCTGGAATGTTCCACTGTATGGCATTACCAATTTAATGTGCATTTCTTGAACTACAAATGTTTTTATTGCTCAAAAAATCACCTTAAAACATGTATTTTTACTATGAGTTAGGTCTCCTCTGCACTGATCTGATCAGTAACTTGGCCTGTAGTGGCTTTATCTGCTTGTTTCGGTAACTTCCAAGGCAAAACTTTCAAGGCAAAACTACAACTTTTCCTTAGAGACTAGCAGAAAAGTTACACAGTGCACTTTTTAATGCAAAAAGAAGTATTTCAAGGTATTAGCTATTTCATATAACCACTGCTTAATCCCTGCTGCTATTCGACCCTATCGTGACTAACTTATATTTTATTGCACTTTTAATATTCATTTTGTATCGTTTTAATGTCAGTTTTTTAAAATTTAACTGAAATAAATTCTAACATTATTTAACTTGTTTTGAAAAAATATTGCTAACATTTGGTTGTGATGTTTTATTTTATACAAGCGCACATGTTACGTTTATTATGCTTTTTGTTTTGAGTTTAATGTGTTGTACATTGATTATAGCCTTGGTTTTACAGAGAAGGACTAGAGAGTTAATATAGGAACTGTACATTTACTGTGAGGTTAGTGCTAGCTCGAATCTCATAATAGAAATAGAAAATGCTAAACGTTTTGTCTTTTTCAAAATCCTCTGTAAACGGCTTTTAATCAGTTACCTCTTTTTTAAATAAAGCTTTGAAAAAAAAAGTCTGTTAATTTACACGGTATAACATGTAGATTTCTTCATGAATCTCTGTACATTACAGGTGCCATAACCTTTTTCAAATTTATTATTTTTTTACAAATTAAGTTAATTTACTTTCACAAACATGACCTGTGACCCCAGATGTGATGCAAACATGTTCAAGTCAAATTACAACTTTTACTGATAAGAATTATGTTGATTTATTTTGAATGACAAAAATCTTGGATATGATGCCAAGTTGTTTGTTATAATTTGATGTTTTAGTTCTCAATATGATTATCCAATCAGCACAGAATAAAGCTCACATGAGCCTCTCAATTGGTCTCTGATCTGAATCATCACTACCTAAACAACTCCTGCCGCCAATCATGAATCAATGCTAGTGCAGCCTCTGCAGCTCAGTGAGTGATTTGAGGTTCTGATCTTTCACATGAGGCCTGTCATGTGAAAGATCAGAACCTCCAAAATCATTCACTGTTTCACATGGTCTGTTCCTATACTGACAATGAACTTTATATGTCCTCTATCTGCAGGTTAAGGCTCTGGCAACCCAGGTTGAGTTACATCTTTTTAAAAACAGTAACAGTGCCCTATACGCAATACAAAATCTGGACAAAAACATTTTGTGCAATAAATAATTTAATTTCTATACATTTTATTGACCCCATGTGTTACCTCAATTAACAAAAAGCATTAGATTTATTTGTCATATACACAGACAAACTGCAAAAATCATTGCTTTAAAACTATTAAACAATCATTTGAAAATAGTCTTTTAATTCAGTCTTTGTTTTGATCTTGAAATATTTTCTCCCTCATTTGTCATTTCTGTCAAATATGAACTTGATATGCTAATTACCACATAAAAGGTGCAATAAGTATTTTTCCAGTTACCTACTTGTTCTCCATGAAGATGTTATTGATTTGCTTGGAAAGTTTAATGCCAAACTGTGGAACATATTCATCTCCATGGAGACAAAAATGATAAGGCCACCAGGCTAAGTTATAGGTCAATCCCAGTCACAGTAAGAATGCATGTTTATCAAGGAATTTTTAAGCAATAAAACCAGTGGCAGACCCTTCACCAGAAAAGTTACATAGTACACCTTTAATTAAAATCTTGACAATAGTTGCTTTATGTTTTTTTTTTTTCACATGGGACATATTTTAATGCTATCTGTACTTGAGCTAAACTGACCCAAAGCGAAATCTAACCCCACACCTACTCCACACCCAACCCCAAAAGCAGGGTACAGAGGTTGGGTAAAATTCGCCCTAAATGTGTGTAAGAGCGTCATATTATCCGCCACGCTATAAAACGACAACATTCCTCCAGAGGTATCCACAAAAATCCCAACTCTTGGCGAATACGTAACCGGAATATCTTTCTTTTGGTTATCATGCATGGCGGCGCAGCATGTATCCGACAGCTCCAAAGTCCAAGATTGGACGTTGTATCCAAGTCCGGATCTCGCATCGGCTCCTTTCCGAGATATTGAACCGTAGACTACCCCCACTGAAGATCCTCTGCCCCTCCATTCTACCTCCCAGTAGCTGCGTGAGGAGTACAGGGCACTTTGGCACAAAACTTGGGTCCACCCGTCGAAGCGTTGGGGGGTATCGGGGTATGGCTGAGCAGAGGACTGGAGACTGGCTTTGGTGTTGCCTTCGGAGAGAACTAATCGCTTATGAGCCGTGTTTGGGTCGAGGATTAAAGATACAGCATCTGAAAAGACATGGTAGAAATAATTAAGGAACTGTATGCAAGATTCTGATCCCCACCTACTTTCGCTAGATGGAATGTATTTTTTGAAACTGGAAAAAATTTGATACACTTTAAAGAGAACCACACAGCAATTTTTAGAGACCTGGACTCCATTTTTGAATTATTGTGAGGGACTACAAACACCTCTCAATGAAGGGAACACTGACTGACTTTACCTGTCAGTCAGTTGTTTTTTGTTTTTTTTCCTCATTGTTACTTTTTTCTGGTTGTTGTTACTTTTCTTATTTTTTTTGGTTGTTATTTTTTTCCCTCATTTTTGTTACTTTTTTCTCGTTATTTTTTTTCTGGTTTTTATTATTTTTTCTAGTTGTTACTTTTTTCTCGTTATTTTTTCTGGTTTTATTTTTTTCATTTTTGTTATTTTTTTGTTGTTGTTTTGTATTAGTACTATTATTGATATTATTGTTTATTTATGCATTTATTTTCAGTAGTGAATATTTCATCCTTTCTTTGTTTATTTGCAGTACCATTATTTCTACAACACAATAATGGTGTGGTATGGTAACACAATAATGGTATGTAAATCTCTTGTTAACTCCTGAAAATGATGTTGTATTGAATGTAGGATATGGATATGGATATGTAGGGTATGTCTTGCTGGTCAGATGTACTTGAACATTATACTGGAACATGGTTTTGCAGATAAATAAATGAAAAAACATAACTGTGTAAACATGTTCAAATCAAATATTAGAATACTGTACATCTGCATTACAGTTGTATCAGTAAACGCTATAAGAATGACATGGGTTTCTCAGTTGGGTTGCCAGTTTCATTGCTCAAATCCAGTTGGTATAAACCTAAAAGAATTCTCTCTGATCCGAATCGTCATTACTTACACTCCGGCAACTACAGTCAATCATAAATCAGTGCTAGTGCAGCCTCTGGAGGTTCTGAGCTTTCAAATGAGGCCTGTCCTTATACTGAGGATGAGAAAAACTTGTATGTGTCTCCATCTGTAAGTTTAGGCTCTGGCAACACAGATTCAGTTGTGATTGTAGTACTTTTTAAAACATTAAGAGCACAAATCATTAGTTCTGAAAGTATCACCTCATATATTTGGCTTTTCAAGTGAGACTATAACCAGGACTAGACAGAGACTAGTCCTAAAACAGGTCCTAAACGAGGACTAAAATATATTAAAATATGCCAGAACCTGGACTAAATAATGACAGTAGATGGCAGTACTGTTGGAAATAACGACCAATATACAAAAGACAGAACTTACACTGTAGAAACTCCTCTCTGGATCGTGGTTCCGGGGCCTGGATACTGTCAATGCTGATTTCTCTCACTAGAAAATATGTGTTAGTCACATAATGCGATTGTGCACATTCAAATTCTACGACATATTCTGTATATTTTTTGCAGAACACATGTACAGTACTTACACCCAGGGAAAGCGGCAGCATAGTTCACCGTTTCAGTCGTAGGTGAATCGTCCAAGAAGAGACCTGGGTTCACTGCGGACATTAAAATACAACAATTAACAGGAAAAATGCACAGCTGAACTCGCACTTTATTTAATACAAACAAATACACATCTTACCTTCTATTGGTGATTCAGGCACTGTACTCATCCCACCTCCAACTGCAAAAAACATGAACACGAACATTAACATATCAACTTTATACTTTTATTTACTAAGCAGATATTTCCAATGTTACATTAGAGTGTATTTTTAGTTTATTTTTTAAATTATTTTAAGCTATTTATCAATTATCTTGTTTAATTGCATGGACCATTTTCCTTCTGTTCTTTAACTGTGCGGTGCAATACTGGAATTTCCTCACTGTGGGACCAATAAAGGCATATCTTATCTTATCAATCCTTCTTACATGAGTTGGCTGCGACTGGAGTGGCTTGATTTGTCCCACGGCGAGATCGGAAGATGCTGCTAATCGAAGCCATACGACTGAAACCTACAAAAAGTACATAAGATTTTCATTTTAAACATGATCTGCGTCTCCAGCTTTTACTGATGACAATTGCAAGGCTGGTTTATTCTTAATTACAAAAACACTGGACATCTATTGTGACGCTTCGACCAATCAATATCAAGTCTTTGTTTGAATGCTCCGATCCAAATGCTTTCAGCGAGAGCCATTTCCAACTGATGTGTAGAGCTCAATTCAGAGGGTAAACAGATCAATCTAGTAAGAGCCCAGTTAATGTCCATGTTGTTTATCTTAGAATTTCTCAAGACAATTATCCAATCGGAAAGCAGAATCAGCCTCACAGGAGTCATTTGAGTTGCCAGTAACATGAAAACCTTTAGTTGTAAGTGTAGTACCTTTCTATGACGGTAAGCTATGGAGACTCACGCACTTATTCATCAAGGTAAAGTGCAAAATAAAGTGTCTTCCCCAAAAACACAATGGCAAACATGTCTGCTTACACCTTCCACTGAGTATAGCTTGATAGTTACGTCTTCTCACCTCCACTCGGGGCAGTATTGGCAGCTTGCGGGGCAGTTTGCGCAGGCAGTGACTGTGGGATGGAGTTGTGTGTTGGGACAGCAGAGGGCACTGCCAGACTTTGGGTACTGGACCTGCTCCACAGAGACCGGGATTCTCTGCGGCTCGGGTTTGGACTGGACCTCGGATTTGGACTAACTACGGAATTGGTGTCTCGCACTGCAGAAATAATAGGACGTATTAGGATAACAGAAGTGGAATAGCTGCGTTTCAGATAATCACAACATTCTATAGGCCAATAATGTCGAATACAGAATGGCGAAGTTAGAGTTAATATTGTTAAAATGCAGATTATTGTGGTAATAGTGTGATTTCTAGAGGCCAGTCACTAATAGAAATGATCAGCTTCAATGAAACATTTGTGCATTTTTGTTTTGGATATTTGAAAGTGGAATCAATATGAGATATGGTTAATATCTCTGGAATTACTGGGTCAATTCACACGAAACAAAAACTGCCACAAAGTTCAATGTCTTCTCTCAGTATAAATAAACTAAAGTGGAATAATATTTTCATAATAGCGTCGGAAAGTTTTATTTTTTTATTATTTATTCGATTATTTAATTATTCGACCCCGGACAAGTGACAAAGACTTTATACTATGATATTTCAGGTTTGTGGACCCAATTTCAAACACATAATGGTAAGGTTCAACAATATTTCTTACTTTTTGCACCATTTAGTAATTTTACATGCAGATACTAGCCTTATTCTGACATTATAGTATGGTGGTGTTGATTATATGAACTGCAAAACACCTGAACAAGAAACTAAAGTCCAAGCAATCACCAGGAACAAGGAAACATACCGGATTCTCTCTCGTGTCCTCTCTGTCTGTCTCTCGGTCGGGGTGAACTGTTCCCTAAAAAAACAAACATAAAGTTAGAGATTTAAAATAGATTATTACACTGTTAACATGTAGATTTAGGGATAAGTGATCATTTCAGCAGAATATAGTCTTACCACGTGGAGTATCTCTGCTTCTCACATCTGGAAATTTGCTGCCCAAACCTAAAAATGTGAGTTGATAAAGAATTAATGGAGAAAAAGATTATGTCTAACATCTGAAAGGGAGGACGTTATTTATTAAAAAAAAAAAAAAAAAAAAAAAAAAGGTGTTTAGCCATAGTGGTTCCTTTTGAACTATATTTTACAGCTTATTTTACTTATATAAAAATGAGACCTTTACCATGTATTATAATTTTATAGCGCTTTTCCACCGTCAAGTCACTCAAGTGTACACAGATGCATTGTATCTTTAAAATAAAATACCTATTCCTCGTCTCTCTCCACTTCTCGCTCCAGATGACAGACTCGGGGTGGAGCCTGATAAAATACATGCATAGATTTTCAAGTGAATAAATTGCAAAAGGATATATAAAGCTAAATATATGCAGTAGTGCACATACCAGGGGAGCGATTGTTTGAATTGCGAGTTCCCAGGCCAGAAAATACTAGAAAATGACCAAAAAGTAAACATAGTGTAGGTACAAAGAATACTACAAATAGAGTTTAACCATGTCAAAACAGACTTACATTTCAAAATGGCTCCTTTAGCGCCTCCACGATTTGCTTAAAGAGAAGAAATATGTATTAAATGACAAAGAAGTTATAGTAAAGGTTCTATATTACACAAAATTGACTCTTGTGAGCTTAAAAGTTCCACCTTGTGATGTCATGAAGTGGTAGTTTTCAAGTTAACAGCTGCATTTTACCTTTAGTTCAGTAAAAATCAGCAATTCCAGGGGTGAAATCATCCAAATGATTCTAGTGTAAGGTGTATGGAGTTTAAAAAAAAACAGTGGAGCACTTCCTGTATTACCACACAATGACATCACAAGGTGGAATGGAATGTTTTCTGTTTAAGAGAAGAACGAAATATGCAGGGTCTGTGCATTAAACATGTGTGAATCAGAATACAGTGTATTATAGGCCCTTTAAGGTGGAATTGTTTGTGAAACTTACCTCCCAGTGTGAAAAGAGTTGTGTCATTCACTGCAAAACAAAGATACAGTTAAATTGCATTGAAGAGTAAAGCAACAATAACAATTTATCTTTAATCAATCAGTATATGTAGTTATTAGCGCTGTGCAATAAGTTGGGGTCGCGTGACATCAGAACAGTGTTGCCAGGTACTCGTTTTTCCCTCAGAATTGGGCGGATTTTTAAGAGTTGCCGAGGGTGAAAAGTATCGTGTGCGGGTTTGTACAGAGCTATTTTGTATTTTCCATGTGATTTTAGAATAATCCTAATGATCCTGTCCTGATTTTTGGTGACAAATGTTCATCAGCGCTCTGTGGAACTTGTATTTGTGTGAGAGAGAGGGGAAGGGGCAGGTCTGGGTTGCCGTAGGAGTGCTACTTTCATAAATACAGCGGAAAATACAGCTGTAGTATATATAAAACTATGTGATATTATCAGACCTTGTTTATTGATCTTGCCCAGTTCTTGGTTGCACAGGTCCTCCACTCTCTCCCTGAGGTCCAGAACTGCATCTCGTATGGGCTCAAAGGACACCTCGTGGTTCACATGGACGGAGGGGAGCTCTCCGGTCTCCAAGGGGCTGCACATGGATTCATAGGTCTGAAACAAGCAAGAGTAGTGTTTGAAATAGCATAGGTCGTAAGGACGTGTCTCAAAAACTGTAGAGCAACATCAAGTAAGTGAAACCATCCTTCAATCCTGGCCAACATGTTAAGTCCAGTGTGACAAATAAAATAAAAATTAAATTGAGTTCTGAGTTTAGTTTGACGTAAAGGAATGACCTGTACGAACACAGAAACACTCTAAAAATGTCTTCCCAGTTGTCAGAATACAATTTCCTTTTGCGAATAAATATTTATGGGTTAGCGTTAAGGTTAAGTTATTGATCCACAAGGGAAATTACTTGGACACATGCATAAAAATATAACAAAACGCAAGAGTATTAAAATTCAAAACGAGTAGCAAGAGACTGGTGTTAAATACGGCACAATTATTCAGATCTGTAAATGTATGAGAACAATTACAAGTACAGTAAATATAAAAGAGGTGGAAGATAAACATTGCAAAGATGACATAAGGACCTGTTGTTATATACATGTATATATGCAGACTCTCACCTGTAGGTAGTGTATATGGTCTTCGGTGCGGGACAGGTCTTTCATTTCAGTGTCTCGTCTTCGTAGCTCTCTTATCTCAGCCTCCAGACTCTCCACCACCTCCTCAGCCTGCTCCATCTTGTCTCTGTTGGCCTGGTCCATCATGTCCTCCAGCAGCTCCTGAAGTTTCTCCACTGACCTCTTCAGCTCTGAGAGGGTCTGCTCCGTGTCGCTGAACACCCTGTCTACTGACCGCTACGGAAAAGAACACATAAAAAAAAAGATATTTAAGATATTTTAAAGTGCATATGACAAGTTATTATATTTTTTACTGAAAATATTGCCTATAGTTTACTTCCTGATTGGACACTGCAGCAGATGTGGCATAAGTACGGGTAATGCCATAACTGTTACCTAGATAATGTTAAAACTTGCCTGTATTACAAAACAGTTATGATTAATACAAATAAATGACAACCTTTATATTGTTAAGTGAACGTTTACACAGGTCCCTGCACTTTTTTCCCATGTTAGTGACATACATAGGATTATTCTGTTTCAAAACTAAGCTTTACTTCCTGTGTTTTTGTTTTCCTCAACTTTTTTCCACAAACTGAAACTTAACTGATGTTGTACTATCCCACCAAACCAAGTAACAATTTAAAAAAACATGAAAACCCTTCATACACACTTTCAAAGATATCTACATACACTAAGTAGCTTGCATTCCCTGTTGTCAAAAAGTGGACAGAATTTAGAGTTTTGATTTAATTTTAATATTTGTGAAGATACACACTCCAATCTGATAATACTGACCACTGCAAATCGAAAAGAGATGCACAAAACCAGAACTAAACCAGGTCTAATCCAGAATTAGACGAGAACCGGAACTAAACCAGGTCTAAAAACGATCTAAAGCCATGATAAATGCTGAAAGCTGTAGATTGATAACCACCCACAGGAGAAGCACAAAAATAGGACTACAACTAGGTCTAAACTTTATGTAACTCTGCAGACTAGGAAAAGAAAAGTCCTAATCATCACAATGTTATGGCTTTATGTGTTAGGCAAGGCAAGTTTATTTGTATAGCACAATTCGTACACAAGGTAATTCAAAGTGCTTTACAGAATAAGAAAGACATTAAAATCACACAAATCAAAACATAAATAATCACAAATAATCATCAAAAAATGTACATTAAAAGAGAAGAGTGCAGAATAAAAATCTTTCAGTCATATGCACAGCTAAACAGAACCGTTTTGAGTCTGGATTTAAACATTGTCAAAGTAGAGGCCTGTCTCACATCTTCAGGAAGACTGTTCCAAGTTTTAGCTGCATAAAACTTAAACGCTGATTCCCCATGTTTAGTCCTGACTCTGGGCACCAGCAGGAGGCCGATCCCTGAAGTCCTCAAATTGCGAGATGGTTCATATGGCACTAACATGTCAGAGATATACTTTGGACCTAGGCCATGGAGAGACTTGTACACAAGCAGAGCTGCTTTAAAGTCTATTCTTTGAGCTACAGGAAGCCAGTGCAGAGACCTGAGCACAGGACTTATGTGCTCATACTTCCTGGTTCTAGTCAGGACCCGAGCAGCAGCGTTCTGGATGTACTGCAGCTGTGTTAAGGCTCGTTTGGAGAGGCCAGTGAGCAGGCCGTTACAGTAGTCTAACCTACTGGAGACAAATGCATGGATAAGTCTCTCCAAGTCTGGCTTTGACAGTATACCTTTGATTTTTGCAATGTTTTTTAGGTGGTAAAAAGCTGCAGATGTTATTGATTTGATGTGGCTGTTAAAGTTCAAGTCTGAGTCCATCATTTGTTAATATAACACCTTGATGCCTGAATCTACGAAGACTATATTGCACTTGATTTATACCTGAAATGTACATATTTTTCCATGTCTGGACCAACCTTGACTCCCTGCATCATATTCTTCATTTCTTTCAGCTCCTGCTCTCTTTCCTTCAACCGCTGTGAGTTTTCTGCCTGAAGGTCTCCAAATAATTTCTGCAAAAAAAAGCACAAAATATAATGAAAAAACTTTTGCATAAAACTATAAGTGAATACAATGCAATACAATACAGCTGCATAAGGAAGCATGAGGCCGGATGACATGTTCAGAGGGTGGAGCTATGATGAATTAACTGGAATGAAGTCAGGAATGTCTTCAGATTGACAAAGGCCACAGACGCTCGATACAAACAATAGAGTTTCCATGAGGGATTTGTGAACAGTAGTCAGTATACAAAGGTTTCATCTATTGGTCACTGAATTTTTCTGGTTGTTTATTTTCTGCACACAAGGGCTACTGTAGGCCGTGACCCACGCCAAAACTAGAGCAAAGCAACAGCAGTCTCAACTCACTACAGCCAGTCTCCAAAACAGAACAGAAAAATAAACCAACTTATCGTATCAACTTGTCGGCATAGCAACCAAGTGTCACGTACAGTTACATTAACAACAACACAAACAGGAACAAGAACAACTAAAAGGTGTCAGCTCTGAGCTAAACAAAAAAAATATCAGATCATTACAGTCCTATTTCATAGTTACAAAAATGACCATAATTTAAATAAAATAAATACTGGGGTCATACATAGAAGAAAACATTTAGATTGTAGATTGAATATTTCACTGAAGCATCAAGGTCCAAGGAGAAAAATGTTTTAGAAGAAGTCCTGTTTTTGATTTTGTTTTAAGACTCCCATCCAAAAGTCTTAGTTGAGTGCATAAACCCCTGTACCATGAAAATGAAAATTATTTCAGACAGTATCCAGATGACTACACTTGAAACCTTTTCTGTACTACCAGAAGGAGGCTACGTTTCATTTTTCATTTCATCTATCTTTAGTTGTACAGGGAGAACCATGGTTGCCCTGTTCAAATACAGAAAAATACAAACAAAAACAACAAAAAACAAAACAAATAACTACATTAGGTCCATTGCATTTGTGGCACCAACATATCCAATTTTGCAAGTCCCTGAAATGTATTAGCAAAATAACCAAAAGCTTTTGTCCCATTTCAGTTCTAATGCAGCACATTTTTCAATGTAGACAATCATGAGATCTTGTATTAAAAGTTCACATATGAAAGTTCAAACAAATAATTGAGATATTCAGGCAGTCTATCAAGTAGTCCTTTATAAATACATTTTATACAGTGTTGTTCTGTTCAAACACATAGCTATAGCCAAACTACTTTTTCAAATAGTAAAAAGTGATGGGTTTTAAATTCATCAGCTGTTATGAAACAAAGGGCTGAGTGAAATAGTGAATCTAAAGGTTTCAAAGTAGAAGCTGAAGTCTGCATGTTTATTATATCTCCAGAATCTAGTACAGCACTTTTCTGTAAGGAAGTTGTCATCAAGTCAAAACCCAAGATATTTATAGGTGGTGACTCACGGGTCAAATCACTGTGCCAAGCCTGAGTAAAAGGCTATGTTTTAACTTCTGTATGTGAATGCGTTTGGACATGTTGAGGGTACTGTTTTAAGACGACCTCGAGTGTCTAGAAAGGCGATTAATAAATAAAATGTTGTTTTAATCACTGATTTCCTCTCACCTGCTTCTCCGCGCGCTCCGCCTTAGTAGACACACACTCGTGGCCTTTATGCTGATTGCTCGTGCATAACCAACACACGAACATCTTACACGGTCTACAATAAAACTCCTGGAGATATTTATGCGCTGTGCAGATTTTTTCCGCCAAATTCCCGATGGGCGGCGAGAGTTCGTGCTGTTTTAGCGCCTTTTGCGTCTGGTGCGGCTTCAAATGAGACTCGCAGTAAGAACTCATGCAGACTAGACAGCTTTTAACAGCAGCTCGTTGCTTTCCTTTGCACATATCGCAGGGCACAGCTGAGGAAGACAGTTTGGATTTGGTGGATGTCACTGATGCGACGCTCCTTACGCTCCTCATTGATTCTCGTACGTCCGATTTCAGTGCGCCTTTGCGTAATTGCTCCACCGCCTCGGCCAACATGGTGTTCCTGGATAAAGGAGGCTTGGGACAAAAAGTTTGGCGACATTGAGGGCAGCTGTAGATGCCTTTAGGGTCGTCTTTGGTCCAGTAATCCTTAATACAGGCCATGCAGTAGCTGTGTCCACATGGTATCGTCACAGGATCGTTTGGGAGATCCAGGCAAACCGGGCAATTGAACTGCTCCTCTGTCCACAGTTTGGCACTCATTTTGGACTGTAAAATTATAAAAACAAAGAAAATGCTACGATCCTCAAATTGGCAGTGACTGGTAAAGAGTGAGGTTGAAAAAAAGAGACAAGGTAAGGATAAAAGAAGGTGCGTAAAAGTAGGTGGGACAAAACTTACCTGGCGAGTTGAGCCGGGAAAACTTGTGTTGTTAGAATGCGCATCATCCGAACTGAAGGAAGAAAATAGATGGAGAGAGACTGAACGTCAGATTTATGTATTAAGCAGGCCTAAACAGCTTTATGATGCACTGAGTAACTTTACTAGTGCTGGGTCCGCCACTATGAGACGTTAGGCCTATTGTTTTGCCTGGAATATTCGTCACTATGGCATTAAAAAGAGGTACCAGCCTATCCATCTTGCATTTAATCAGTTGCACGTGCATTTAATCAGTTGCACGTGTTTTTATTTGAAATGCATGCATCCTTACTGTGAGCGGGGTCGCCTCTCCACAGATTTGATCCGTAATTTGTCCTGGCAGAGTCCTGTCTCTATGGATTGGGAATATATTTGATTTCATTGCGCATTGTTTTAAATTCCAGGCAACACACTGATTCTAGTCTGGACTGACTCAGACAAACTTGATCCATAAATGAGAAATGATGGACACCAAACCTGTGCTATTCAATGTCTTACACTAACAAAAAAAAGTCTTTAGTTCAAGTTTAGTCAAGTTAAAGACAGTTTTAGAGAAATTCTTTAATAGCCAAGTTTCTTAGGCCTGTGAGTAGTTTGGGAATCATGGTTCTGCAAAATATAGCCTAACTAATATGGCAATGAGTCTTTTAGATCACTTGGTTTTCTGTTTAAGTCGTGGGCTAAACACAACGGAATCTGGCCAACCTGAATTTAAATCAGGCTAGAAATTTGCATATTATTTTATTTCCAAATTTGTGAGTGACAAAAGCATTTTTTTATGTCTGGGAAAATTGTTTTGAAATATGTTTTTTGTAGTATCCTTCATCGAATCGCCTGAATCATTGCTTTCTTTATACATCTACTTTTCTGAATTGAGCTATATTATTTTGAAAGTACTGGCTATTTTCTGGCTACTCTACACACAAGCAGGAAACTGATCGCAGTATCTGGCAACCCCGTTTCCTGGTGCGCTGTTTACGCATAGGTCTTGTAGTAGGTACCACGCGTTGCGCACGAGTTTTTCCGCGTCTCTCTTGATTCTTTTGGATTAAACCTCGATTTTTCACATTGCAATACACCGTTTTCTTGTTTTAATGTTTGAGCATCTTGCATTGGAAACTGGTTTGGAGTTTATCGTGCGCGCAACAGGAAGAAACATCATTGCGTGCGGTTTGTGGATGCAGTGCACGGCTGAAGCGTTGAAGTGAATGCAGCGAGCAGTCTACTACAGCCTATATATCCTCTCCCAAAACAACAGCGCCATCCCTGGAAGCAGAGAGACCCTCGCTCCCGGTGGATAAAGGGTTAAGGATTTTGTTAGGGTCCTTTATTGGGCGCTCGCTCGGTTGCCTCTTCCTCCATTGAAGTCGCCATGAACAAATGAATTCGCGGGGAATAAAATATCTCTTCCATAAAGGAGAACGTGTGCTGTGTTTCGAACCTGATCCCACCAAAGCCAAAGTGTTGTATGACGCAAAGGTGAATTGTGCAAGATAAATCGTGCTATTTTTGTGATTTTTGCACATTTTACGCACAATTTAGTTACATTCTCCAGCTGGGTTGTTGCTGTACGCTATGTAAATGCCACTAGCGACTGTTTAATTTAGTTATGCAACGTTGTGCCATAATGATGCGTTTTCTTATCTGTTTCCGGGTAACATTTAGATAACATTTATTTACGTCAAGGATGATTCAATAATTGCAATGTTTATGCAGCTTCCAATCATTCAAACTAAAACTTGCACATGCGTATTATCGTGCATTTGTTTTATAATTGCAATTATAATTTTTATTGTACAGTTATCTGAGAACTGGAAATAGTTTAGTTTCATTTATGACCTTTAGAAAGCGCGCCAGTATAAACAAGTTTTAAACAAATGCAAAGACTTGACGCTAGCTTGTATTCGCTAGCTGTCTATTTTACCCTTGAATTAGCTGCTATTTTCTGATTTAACAACATAACGACACCACGAAATGATTCACGGATGGGTTAATAAATGGTTAGGCCATGCTTGCAAACTATTACAATGTTTTTATATATTTGTCAGTAAAATTACGTCCATTCGTGCTCTTTTTGTTAATGCTAAGTGATGCTAACAGGCTAGGCTAGGCTAGTCTGTTTACATTTTGTTAGCCTGCAGTGGTGCGCACGTTATTACTGCTTTAGGTTATAAATTGTACACTGCACTAATATATTCTTAATTTCAAAAGGGTGAGTTTTAAAAGGAAGTGTATGTTATCAAGTTTGTTCGCATGAGATTAGCTTTAATAGGCATAACATGATTTTTTTCTATACACACCAGTTTATTTAAACCATGTGCACACAGTATTTATTTACTAACTGTATTGCTGGGTTTCAGATGACATCTCAACATTCTTTTGGTCAATAAGAAATACATTTAATACAGATGGGGGCTATTAAAATGAGTATTGCGAAAATGCATTTCTTTGTTGTAATACAGTGAGTTCTTTGCTTTTGTCAGTAATAGAAACCATCAGGTTAAACATTTGTGAATTTAACCATTGGATATTTCATGGCAAAGTACAATGTCATCAGTGAGGAAAACTGACTTGTCCCCCATCTGGGAGTATGACATCATCACACTCTAGAAACTGAAAAGCACCAATTGTCTTTTGTTTTTAGGTTCTGGATGTGTTGATTGGTACAGACGAACATGGAAGGAGAGTCCCCAAGTACTTGATTCATTTCAATGGTTGGAATAGAAGGTAAGTGGCAAATATTTGGTTGAGTAATTTCTAAAATAAATCTCTTTACACCATGTTAATCATGTTTTATCTGTTGCAGCTGGGATCGCTGGGCTGCAGAAGATCATGTCCTAAGTGACACAGAAGAAAACAGGAAATTACAACGTAAATTGGCTCGTAAAGCTCTAGGGCGCATGTAAGGGTTTTATATTGTTACGCACTATTCTAAATAAAGTTGTAGTCCTTTAACTGGTTAGTCAGTTAGTCAGTGGTGCCTTGGTCAACCAAATGTTGTATTAGTCAAATAATCTTTCACTGGGGTTATTAAGACTTAAATGGACATAATAGCATGGAGCATGGAGTGAGTTAACATTTTTGTGTATTTGTCTTTCAGTCAACTACTTATTAAATTACAATTAACATATTTGTATTCATAAATTGTTAAGAGCTCTAAATGCTTGTTTTTTGTTACAGGAAGAAAAAGGCATGGGCGAAGAGGCGCCGTCGTCAATCTGGTTCTAAAACTGTTCTGAAGACTCTGCCTAAAGAGGAGGACAGCGACGATGCGTGTAAGTAGGGATGGGCGATATTGTCAGTATATAAAGTTTTGCATTGTCCCGATAACATTATTCCAATGATATTTTAACAGTGCATCAGGAATGTGCTAAAATGTCTCATGTTTGAGTTTGTTTATTGCACAAAATGTCAATGCAGTATAAGATTTATCATTTAAGGAATGAAATACCACTTTATACTCCTGTTGGGAGTTTTAAAAAAAAATGCAGACAGACTTCACATTTTGTATTTATTATGAAACTGTGTTAAAATATTAATACTGACTATACTATAATATTGTGTGTGTTTTTCAGGTTTGATTTCTTCTTCCTCCTCCGACAGCTCAGACGCAGACGATTCTGACCCTGAATCTTCAAATAGTGGAGATAGCGCTTTCTCTGAGGATATCAACAAAATGGTAAGCACTATTTTCTTTATATCATAAAGCTATAGACATAATTCACATCACTCTACACCTTACCCAAATCTTACCCACTTTCTAGAGGGTTGAACCAGACATCAGTGTAAAGCGGGAGTGTGAAGAAAAGGCTGTCCATGTTGATATAAGCATCCCTGATATTCTCAAGAAAAAACTGGAGGATGACTGCTTTTACATCAACAAGAGAAAGAAGGTACAACATTTAAATTCAAACTTAAAGAGGGGGTATTATTTAAATTAACTTTTTTTAGCTTTCGGCCATGTTATACTGTTGTTCTCTCATCAAAAACATGTCTGCAGTGGTTTTCTGAATCATTCTTGTATGTTTCCGTTATCTTGCCGTCACTCCCAGGCAATTTCAAACCCTACATATTTTTAGGTATATAAGACTACAACACCTGACTCAGACCACAAGCGTATGTAACCAGGAAGTACTTTTGAAACTGAAAGGAATTTTAATGCAGTGGTGTAGGCAAATATACCATTTTCAAACTAACAAAAAGTAACATGGTGATCTAAATATGCTGTTTTTAGCAATTAATACCCCATAGAAGTGTAATACCCCCTCTTTAAATAATTCTTAATGTTTGTGTATTTTTGCTTGATTTCACTAAAACTTGTTATTTCCTCTCTCTTGCCTTTAGCTGGTGATGGTGCCATGTCAGACAAACGTTGTGCACATTTTGGAGTCTTATGTCAAACACTTCGCTATAAACAAAGCCTTTATGGCCAATGAGAGGTACAGACGACAGCAGGCCTCCCAGAACACTGTCCCACAACCTGTCTCTCCTGAAAAGAGGTAAGGGAGACCTGGTGTAGTTTTGTTTTAGACCGGGTTTAGACTTAGTTTAGTTCCGGTTTTGCACTGGCTTTGCACTGGTTTAGTTATTATTTTCTTATTTTCCAGATTAGTGTATCTCCTTACTTTTTCTTGGTTAAGCCCTGATTTATGCTTAGTTTAGTTTAGTACTGATTTTAATAATTATTATTTTGTAACCATTTAATCTAAATGTCACAATAATACACTCCTCCAGATCTGAGTATAGATAAAGATGCGAAAAATACTACATTCTTAATACCACAGTTTAGATACATTGATTTCTTCCTAGCGCTTGCTGACTACTAAATAACTTTGTAACTTTGTGATTTGTTGCTAGTGAGGACCTGTGTAAAGAAATGGTGGATGGTCTGAGGATCACGTTTGACTTCACATTACCCATGATCCTCTTGTATCCATGTGAACAAGCGCAGTTCAAAAAAGTCAGCTCCTCGCGACTCTTCATGACCATCAACGAAAACTCTCCTTCCTCCAGCAAGTATGTATTTCATAATGTATAAAGTACACTAGAGAATACGCCTGTCACCCCATTGAAGTGCTGATATATCTTGCTGATGAAAATATAGGCCATAAAGGATAATATTGATCCTATATTATGCCACTAGCACAATAACCCCAAAGCAGGATTCTCGCAAAAAACGACTCCAAATGAACATTGTTGAAAAACATGACCTGCAATAAATCAATGGCACACTTTTGTACTACGTTTGTATCGACAGTGAATAATAGAAGTAATTTATTCAACCATTTATACCTCATCTCATCCTAGAACAGGAAAATAACAAAAAGTTCCCCACTAGTACAAAGAAAGTATCCACATTAAATATTGACACCAAAAGCTATTGTTCCGTCTTTCATATTCATTTGCGTTTTCAAGACTGTGAAAATCAGGTAATCTTTGTTACCTGTTTAGTCCATAATGGAACCTTTTCCCTATTGCCTTGTATTTTGTATTTGTTAATAAGCTATAACCATCATTTAAGCACCATTCACCCTTTCATTTTCTGCTTTTTACCCCAGTGTTCAGAGGGAGCGGAGTCCTAGCCCTCCAGTACACAACCCTCCCACTCCTCAGTCCACAGACAGTCAGCCTGCGCTCAGTGATGTCTCCACTGCAACGCCCACCACTGCCACGACTGGTAACCCCACCCCCAAACGGCGGAGGCACCCTGACATGGACTGCATCAACTTCCAGAGCCAGAGCCTGAGACGCTCCACCAGGAACACATCAGGAGGGGACCGGCCAGCGGAGGGCAGCAGTGGAGGTAAGAGCTGTGTTTTAGATCATGATTTTGTCAGGATTGTGGAAGGCAAAATTAATATTGCTAAAGCCTAAATAGCATGTTTTTGTAGAGTGCTTAAGGTCTAGTCAATATTAAAATATCTGGTATTGCAGTATGATGCAGTGATTTTGTAATTCTCATACGATATGTCTGATACTGGTATCTGTATTGGATGCTGATCCAGGTATCAGCTTGAATCAGATTTGGTCGATACAGAGACAAGACTCAGCTGCAACGTTAGCAGAGGCAGCTGCATGCAGAGAACGCCCAGAGTGGCTTAAACAGGAGGAGGAGGCTCTAAAACAGCTAAAAACATTATTAATGAGCCTTAAGAGTGAAAAAGAAACTTTGGACAAATCGGCAGAGGTGGATGTGCAGAGCCTAATGGTTAACTTGTTTACATAGGTTAAGTATCCATGTGCTTCAGGCAGGCCTGTCATCTTGTTGAGGCCTCAAACATAATTAATGTAGTTAAAAACATTGTCTTTAGAAACAGAGAAATTAAACATCACCTAATGTCATTGTTATTATATATGTACTGAAGCTGCCTTATTTTTTTATTTATTGTATATTTTACAATATTATGCCAAAGTATGAGGCTATATTTAAGTAGGTCTTTTCATATCTGGAACCTATTATAATATACTATAATACTTTTATTCAACTGTGGTTAAATTCATCATGGAATACTTCATTATTTATCAAGGCACACCCAAATTTCTGTAAATAAAATTATTAAAAATGAAAAGATCGGTTTTGGGAATTGCAAATAGAAAAAAAAATGAGCCAAAAAAACGTATCAGGACATCTCTAATTTTTATGTCTGATATTTTAGGTGGAGGCAGTGCCACAGCGTCTCCTCAGACAAAACGCAGAATTGTTGACAGTCCAGCGCAGCCCAAGTTCTTCCTCAACCTTGACAGGAGTAAGTCAAAACAAAATAAGTCTTACTGTAGGTCAACTACAAACAATTCTACCTCTGGTTATTAGTCCAGTTACCTGAACATTAACCTGACTGTATGTATCCTTTTAACAACACAAATGTTTTTAGATATTTGTCTTATTACAGAAAAGTGAAATGCCTGAAAATATACTTGTTGTTGTGGTCTGTCACAATTTTGTGTTCTATGGTTAAATGTACTTTTTTACAGTATGTTTGGACAATAATGTTCAAGATATAAAAACATATTATTGGGTAACAATCCATAAAACATATTCTGGATTTGAAATACTGAGTCCTTTCTTCCTATTGTTGACAGAATAATAAACACTTTTTGGACAATATATTGGCCCATCATAACATTCTGAGCTGTAGTAACCACTTCTAACCAATAGATGATGCCAGACCACTTCTTTACCATCCACTAACCTTCACTAAGCTTCTACTCTACAGATTGTTGTCATTTTATTTCCAATCTCTCCTAAATTTACGCCTTTATCCCTCTTTCCCCCAGAGACTCCTGTCCACAGTGGTTCGTCCTCTCCGTTGCCCTTGACGCCGAACAAAGAGCGCGCTGGTCCCTTCTACGGACTGGAGAGCCGGAGAAACAACGAGCTCAATGAGGTGATCAGACTATTACAGCCAGAGCCCCATTAGTCCAAGGACACTGTGTAACTAATGCTATAGTCCAGGGAAATGCATAGTCTGTAATGTAAGAAGATCGTTAAACTACCGTAAATTTCGGATTATAAGCCGCTACTTTTTTTCCACGCTTTGAACCCTGCGGCTTTTACAGCAGTGCGGCTTATATATGGAATTTTACTGGATAACGGACCCTGGGGGGCGCTCTCTAGCTGTAAACGTAAAAGTGAGACAGACGTGGGGAAAGATTCTGCTCTGAAGAATTCACTAGTTTTGATTTTGAACGATCATTTTGCGCATCATGAAATGGATATGATGCAGTTTTTAAGATAAAGAAACAGAAAGGAAACAGAGCAGGGGTCGGCCTTTAACACGCAAAGAGCCATTTGGACCCACTTTCCACATAAAATAAAACACTGGGAGCCGCAAATACTTTTTGACATCTAAAATGAAGATAACACTGTATAATAACAATAATGTAACGGAATAATGTAGGTTTTACTTTCACGGACAAGCCTTCTACACGTGGCAGATAAATATGGCAAAAACAACTTAAGTGCATTAAAAAAATACAACTCACCAAACCGCTGCATCATGCATCGCGCTGATTATGTGATTATGTCTACTCTACTCCGCAGTTTCTTTAAAAAAACAACAACAAAAAAACTCGTAGCGTATCGTTTAATCCCAGGTGCTTATTCTCCATGTGCCAAAGCAGTTTTGAAGGTTTCATTGCCTTATTTGCTTTTCCCGTATGTTACGCAGAGCGGACTGTGCGCGTGAGTCACCTGTAGCGACAAACCCAGATTTTAAGTAGGCATTGTCTGTTAAATTTATCTTTCTTTTTCTTGGAGGTCGTAGTCTCTTCTTCTGGCTCCTCAGTTGTCCTTTTCCCCTTTGTTAAAAAGATCTCCAAAGACTTTTGTTTTGGCTCATTTTCACTCGCTTGTGGCTCTACTTTTGTGCGTCGTGTCTGATGTGTTATACGTGATACGTCACCGCGGAGACAAGAGCAGATAATATACTTGCTACTACATCAAATAGATTTCTGTGGCGATTTCCAGCAGGATTTTCATGATACATCTACGGACGAGCTTATTAGTGTGTCATTAGGGACGGGCCAAAGTTGCTCCTGACCCCTGTGCGCACAACGTCTGAAAATCAGGGCTCTTTACGCAGGACTGTGAGCTGTGTCTGTGTTAGTTCCCAAGCCACGCAGAGCCGCAGTATGAGGCGGAAAGAGGCGCATACGGCTCCGGAGCCGCGAGTTGCCGACCCCTGAAATAGAGCCACTGCACGTAAGCTCGACATCAATGAATCCAACTTGGTCAATGTAAAAAGACGACAAAAGTTTTCAGAGGAAATAAAAGCAGATTTTCCGTGTTGGTGCAGCTTTATTTTCTAAACCTGCAGATGTGTTCATCCCGTGTTGTTGTCGTGTTGGTGCCAATTTTCAGGCACAGTTTAAAAAAAAGCGTGTCGGTGCACCGTCTTTCTGTGTAAATGTCTCATGTTACAATATGAAAACCTGCGGCTTTTATTCAGGTGCGGCTTATATATGTACAAAATTGATTTTCTCTTCAAATTTAGCTGGTGCGGCTTATATCAAGGTGCGCTCTGTAGTCCGAAATTTACGGTACTCAATTTATATTGGTGAAGTTTATAATTTCACTTCCTGATTGGACACAGCCAGCAGATATGACATGGCATGGGTAGAGGTCATTTCATAACTATTACCTAGCAACCTCTATTTTTGTCCTTCTTTGTGTGTAATTTGTATTCTGATTTAGAATTCAGTGCTCAAAAATACAATTCCTGAAGTTTTGTACTTCTTGACTTTTTTTCAACAACCTGCCACTTGTCACTGATGTAAAACTATGATAAAGGTACTATCCCGTCAAACCGAGTCGTAATTGGAAAACTATGAAAACCTGCCGTAGACTTGGTTTGGTCCTGTTCTAGTCTTGGTTTAATCCTGCTCCAGGTTTAGTTCCAGGTTTAGTCTGGTTAGGTCCACATTTTGATTTGATGTGTGGCCAAGTGTTATCACATCCTACATTTTGTGAATTTATCTTCAGTGTTTCCTTATTTACATAAAATACTAAAGTTATTTTTTGGAGGTGGTACTTTTGAAAAGACTGGGTAAAGCAGTTTGCACTTAAAGTAATTAAGTGCATCTGCCATGTACAAATAGGCCTGTCATGACAACACATTTTGAAGTGCGATATAAGTAAATCTAGACAATAAAACTATAATATTGAAACCAAACCATGACGCACAATTATCCCCCAAAAAAACTACAAAATTGTTACAAAATATTAACTAACAAATAACAGAACGCAACACTTAAGTACAGTAGTTAATGTCTATAATCTTCTAGAGCTCAAATCTCATCGTTGTACAAAAGAAAATACCCAAATATTTCCCATTAGTGCAAAGAAAAAGTAGCAAGATAAATATTGAACCCTAAAAAGTATTGTTCCCTCTGTCATGTACTGAATGAAAAGTCAATAGTTGTTATCATGGCCTATGTACAAAGCTAACTTTTCGTATCAATGTATTTTTCAGTCCAGTAACTCCATGGCTTTGCTCCCTTTTATGACTCTTTGCTCTATTGCGCAGGTTTTGAGCTGGAAGTTGACTCCTGATAATTACCCAATGAACGACCAACCTCCTCCACCATCTTATCTCTACGGATCACAGCACCTCCTAAGGCTTTTTGGTAAGTTTAATTTCACATTTGAGTCATATTTCCTGTCATTTTTTAAAGGTTATTGTACTTTATTGAACCATTTTGTGTTTTTAGTCAAACTTCCTGACATCCTTGGAAAGATGCAGATCCCAGAGAGGAATTTGAGGGCTCTGATCAAACATTTGGAGCAATTTCTCAGGTAAAAATATAATGTACAAGGTCAAACTTAGTATTAAAGATGTACTGTGTAACTTTTCTACCAACGGCTTGAGTTCATAGAGATAGAAAAATTGAACACCATACAGGGAAACATTCCAGGCAAAGCAATGACATCAGAAATATTACATAGTGAGTCTTTATTTTTTTATTTAATTTTTTTTAGATAAAGTCATGTACAGATAGTTGGAGTGTTAAAGTAAGATTTGAAAACATACAGATTTTGGATGACCAGCATGCATAGATTACATCATAACTTATGAATAGCTTTGATGGTTCATTAAGCCTAAAAATAGGTTGATTGAAATAAAAAAAAAAACATTACATAGAACTATTTTTAACTTATCCAAATGAGGCATCAGTAATATTGCATCGTAATTTTTTTAATTTGGAATACTAAGGATTTATATGAATCACAGCAGAGAGGAAAAGGCATGGAGTGAGTTAACTGGAGTTTTGAGAGTGACTGGACTTTCACTTATGGAGATGCTGTTTATGAGTGTATTTCTGTATAAATGGCTGTTTTTCTGCTAGATCCTAATTTTGAGAGTTTTTCCCGCACCACCTCCTCTTAGTCCATTAATTGCACAGGGCATATCTTTAGTCAATTTCTTCAGTTGCTACAACCTAGCAGACTATCGCAGATCGGGCAGCAAGATGAATCACAATTGAATACAAATTTGAATGGATGCAATTAGCAAATCGCAAAGGCTGCAACTTTTTAAGTACCATAATTTCCTCCAAACAACCAACCAAATCTCCTGTGTTGTTCTCCATGAAAACTGCTAAGCCTGTAGTTTAGATCTGTGCAAAAATGTTCTGAAATGTGATTCTTGTATTCGTTTGTCAGTTCATATATATTGTTTTTGTCAATTCTTCTGGATGTTTAAAATGAGAATTTTGAACGGAATAAACATAAATCGCAAATCTAATCACAATTTCAATTAGATATTTTTCTCCAATTGCTCAAACCTAAAACCACACATATTTCAAAACTAAGCCAAGGCATTAGAAGTATACAGTCTATGATTTTTCCAAGTATAGAGAGAGAGGAAAAGAAGAGGGAAAGTGAAAAAGAGGAAGAGAGATAGAGGAGAGGAGCATGTGTCCGTGTGCAGTGATGAGCGTTACACAAGCACAGTCTAATCTTTAAATCCTCCGCAGCGATCTTCAGTTCAGCCGGCCCCAAACCTCAGGGATTTAGGTCCCTGCAGCCTCTAATCAAACATCTGTAGTACCGCCACGGGCCACTAGGCAGCGCTCTGGAGCAGGGCAGAACAGACAGAGAGAGATGGCAGATAAATGACAACATTGTATTATTTGAAAACAAGACAGACATGAATATGGTAAAGCTCGTTACAATAGTGGACTTCAGTATTTTTCCTCAAAGTAGACTGACGTTTAAAGCTACAGTATGTGACACTTAAGGACAAAAAAAGTTAAAAAAAAAAAATAAAAAATTGTTTCTGTTTATTGCATTGAAAAATGTAGAAAAACTGTTCTTACTGTTTTTACTGCTAGCGTGCTTGCATCTCCATAAAACCTGACTGTTATTTGGCCTGGAGGGAGGGCCATCACCTGCTTGTTTCCATGGAAATGTTGCTCCTTTGGCTATAATCTTTCTCAGTATGGCTTTAAACGTATCCATCTCCATGGAGAATGTCCCATTCCAAGTATGGTTTAACTTTCTATTTTTACTGCACCTTTTCTTGCAGGTGACATGCCACCTTCAGAAAGTTGCATACTGTACCTCTTTTTAATTTTGCAAAAAAAAAAACACGTTTGTTCTTATGATCATACTGTTACTTAAATAATCACAATTTTCAATTAACTGCCCCAGTCCTTACATCCCTAGTTGATAAACATGCCCTTTAAACTTCCTAATTAAGAACAGTAGCATGAGTATAACCTTCCGTACCACTTGAAGCCCTCTGTATGTGAACCATGAGTTTCATTTCTGCACTGACAGCACTTTATTGAACTCTGCGTAGGACATCCTTTTACGTAACCACTGTCACTGAACAGTAAATCAGTCGTTTCTCATACAACATAATGGGGCTGCCATAGAAACTGTGAGTATAGAGAATTTAATCCCATCTTGGTTCAAACTCCCCATCTCTCACACAGCCCTGAATGTCATAACAAATGTTGTATATATTACAATAGAAAATATTACCATAAATGAAATGCTCTTTATGCTACGGACATAACCTTACAGTAGTAGGGTTCCAGTTAAATCTTTTACTAAATTAACTATATTGTAAATTAACAAGAAACACTTAAGTTAGTTTGAATGAATCACAGATATGTTAAAGTTGCACTATGTAACTTTTTCTGCTGGGATATCTGCCATCTTCTTGTCTCTATGGAGATGTTATTGTTTTGCCTGTGTGGCATTAGATGCATCTTATCAAACATGGCCTAGTCTCAGAACTCTTCTAATGAATGACTTTCTTCCTGAAATCTAAAAATATTTAACATGCTCATACCCAGGGTCTGGCTAAAACAGTCGTCTATTGGGAAATTGTTCACACTTTTATCTTGAAATCAAGTGGCAGATTGCGCCAAACTGATTGATGTGAGGGAAGTGCAATGCATTCTGGGACTTGGGCTCAGTTAGTCTTTTTTTTCCTTTTGGCCCTCCTGTCTTCTTTTTACTATTCATAAAAATGGCTTTAATCTATCTAATGCAATTTTTAATAATGTCCATGCCAACTATAGGGGACTAAAATATTAACTAAAGTCTTTTTGTCAGTTCAAGACACTTTGAACAGAATCATATTATTAAAACATAAATTGCAAATCGAATCACAATTGCAATGCTTGTCCGAAAAATCACTTTTATGTTTTTCCTAAATTGTTGAGCCCTAATTTCTGCTGGCAATTAATTCTATTTTTTGCAATGATACAATTTAGTTTTTAGCCCGTTAAAGACCCCTTCAGTGTAATCAGAATGACTGTGTTCTGTGTTAGCTGGTACTCTTCCAAACGTTAGCGCCAATGCATTTCAATGGGGGAGTTAGTGTTAGCATCAAAATTAGCATACATGCTAACAACCACACAGTAAACATTTCTCAAATTGAAGGTTTTGCCATACAATAATGCCCCAAAAATATGGATGTTAGATACTGACTAGAATTACTCATTGGCAAATGTAACAAACATAAACAAGAGCCATTGTCTCCTCCATCTACACATGTCAAAATGAATGTTTTGATTTAGTCGTCCTGTTTAAATGAACGAGATAAAACGTTAATATCCGTACCACGCTGCGTGCCCCAGAATTCTAAACACATTATTCCTAGAAGAGTCTACATATCTGTACATTTCCTTATCATATTATTAATAAGATGTTTGTTATTTATTGTCACTGCGTTGCACTCTGAGTATAATTTGTTTGCATTGAGATTAGAAGGGCCCGTGGAGCCAAGATGAGATGGCAAGATTTAGCGGATTTGGCCCAGTTGCGGATACTAAGAAGATCCAGGATTAGTTTTTCCTCACTACTGATTAGATAGAACAGAACAGGATAGGCGGAGCGCATGGGGAGAGCGGGGCAGGGTGGGGGGTATATTCACTTGTCCCATGAACACTGGTTCGTTCTAATGTCCCGCGACTTATTGGCGATGCTATAGTGAAGTTAGATCCCTTATACGTTGATCTATATGTCTGGTAGAGGGCACATGCTGTTGGGATTAGAGCAGGATGAAGCTATGCGATATCGAGGAAAGTTCACTTGGGAGATTGTCAGTTTGTCATCATCGGTTTTCAAAGTGTGGGCCACGGACTACTAGTGATGCATAGGGGAAGTATATTAAAACCTTTTTCTTATTACTTAGCTAATAGTGGCCAGTCTCTCTTGAACCAACCTCCTTTAGTTCAGGTGTAAATTCTCTCTTAAGTTTTTAGTTTGGGCTGCAACAAACAATTATTTTAGTTGCTGAGTAGTCAGTGATTATAAATTACCAGTTGATTTTAAATCTACTAAAAGAAGAAAAAATATAGCACACTTTCTTTTTTTTATAATGTGAAAATAGGACTAAAACCTTCTAGCTAGAGAATATTTATGGTCATGTTGCCATTCACGTTTTCTCAATTTAATGCAGCTGTCTTCTCAAATACTGATTTCTCCCACCCCTTTCTACTATTGGTCAGCCTCTGTGAATGACAACTGGATTTAACCAACCACAGTAAAGTGTGAACTTGAAGTGGGGAAAGTGTACATAAAGTGTACATAAATCATGAGAAGAAATGTGATCTGCCTCCAAGAAAATTGTGATTTTTTTTTTTTTTTTTCCATATTTCCCATTCCTAACTTAACATTTTACCTCAATACAGGAGCAGATGAAATATTAGCACCTTCTTCTAGCAAAGTGTACAGACTAATTTCAGGCCAACTAAGACATAGAAGTATTTGCAAGACACAAGTTGTACTGCAGGAAAATATCATGATTAAGGTGACATTGAATTGTGATTCAAATTATTGCTCCAATCAACCATTTATTTTTGTTGCCTTTACAAACATGAATCACAAAACATTACTAATGAATGACGATAAGTCTCTTTACTCTACAACTTTACTGTACACAATTTCAAATAAGCGTGTTTTTTATTAACTGAGTCATATTGCGTCATCCAAAGTTGTAAAACCAGAAATGCATACTGTGTTGCTGGATTTCAGATGACATCACAATATTCTATACGCCAATAAATATTTAATACAGATGAGGGCAGCTGAAATTGATATTGTTAAAATCTGGCCTGTGCAGTACATTTATTGTGCAATAAATACAAGTTCTGAAGTGTAATCGCTAATAAAAATTACCAGGTTCAACATTTTTATTTTTTATTCACATATTTCATGGCAAAGTACAATGTAATCAATAGGTCTGGCTCAAAGTCTGGCTCTCGCCCCGCATCTGGGACAATCTGAGAACCAGCAGTATTGCTGGGTTGCAGATCAAGACGTCCCAACACTGTATGGGCCAGTAATATTTGATACCGATGGGGGAGCAAAAATGAATGTTAAAATGCTGATTTTGGTATAAAACAGAAGGTTCTTGGGTCTAGTCACTAATATAAATGATCAGGTTCAACATTTGCCATGAAATATTCCATAGGTACAATGTAATCAATCAATCAGTAAATTATTGACACTTCCCATAGTTGAGCAGCCTTTAGTTGTTCTAAGTACTAAAACTATATATACAAGACCGGATACAGGACTTTTCACCGATCTCTCTCAAATGTCTCCTCTCCTCCTCCTCCTCCTCTCCATTCCCAACCCTCCCATCTGTCTCGTAGGTTTTTGGCCGAGTTCCATGAGGACTTTTTCCCTGAGTCTGCTTATGTGTCTGCGTCGGAAGCCCACTACAGCATGAAACAGCCCAGGCCAATTTACTGAAACATTTGTTTCCATTTACAATGCCACTCTCACTTCCTGACCCCAATGTTTTTCTGGATCCAAAATGGCTGCCCAAAGTCGGATTTCTTCTTGCATTCCTGACTTGTTCCGCTTGTTGCTGACCTGTTGGGAATTCTCGTTTTGTTGAAGCTATCTACTGCTTTGCTACTACTACTATTACTACTGCTACAACAAAAATAACTGCATTTTCCAGAAGAACTACCAGTGCCTCTTCAACGATGCTTATTCTTCACTTGGACATCGAAATCTAGATGTGCTAGCTTGATATTTAAGGCCAACTGCTAACTTGGAAGAACATTTTTGCCAATACATGCCTCAATAGTAACAAAAAATGTTCTAAACAATTCTGGAATTTTTGCTACTTGGCCTCCTTGCTACTAACAACCATCTTTAGCAAGCAGGTTTTAGACCATAGAAATTTCTATTAGGATTTTGTGCATTTCTTGCTTGATATTAAAGGCTAAATGCTTGCTTGGATCGGCTGTTTTGACAATACACACTATTCTAAACAAGATTGCTATCATTTAGCTTAGTTACTTCAGCTACTTTGCTGATTTGTTCACCTGTAGCTAGTAGCAAGAAGGCTAATTCAGTGTTACCTCTGCTTTAAGATTAGCCATTTTTAGCAAGTAGTTCAGACAATAACATTTTGTCTATAGTTTGCTAAGTTTCCATGTAATCCTGTTCTGTGCATGTCTTCCGAAAGCTAGATTTGACGCTGCAGCCTAGTATGAAGTTCCTATTACAATTCATTTAGTTCAATAAGACAACACACAATATAACAAATGCTAAAAATATTTGTTGTTTATGAAAGAGTAATTTGTGCTTTTTAATGTGTACATTTGTAAATATTCCAGATACTTGAACAGAGAATAGACATTATAGTGACTTTTGGGAACATTTCACTGTTAATGACAACTGAAGGTTTTGTTGAGTATTTTTGTCAATAAAATATTTTTTTCTAAGATGTACCTTTTCATTACATATACATTTTTCTAGTGACATTAGCAGTAGGTGTTTTAATTTTAATTGGTTGAAATAATGTGTTATGCTTTATTGTATTTTAAACACTATTTCCTTAAATGTGGATATACTTTTTGAACATATTGGTAAGGCAAGTTTATTTGTACACAAAGTAATTAGAAGTTCTTAACAGAGTAAGAAAGACATTAAAAATCACAATACAAACAAATCAAAACATAAATAACCATCATAAGATTAACATTAAAAGCCTTGAGCCTGGATTTAAACATGGTCAAAGTAGAGGCCTGTTTTACATCTTCAGGAATAGCATAAGAAAATGTGCTGATGAACATTTTAATTTGTAGCAATATTGGTTTACAGCAAAAAAAAACATGAGCAAAAAAAATACATTATATAAGAACAGGAATTAATAATTAAAAGTCACATCTGTAGCAATGAATCGTACCTACTCCTGTACATTTAAGCCATTTCATACAGTCATTAAGATTTTTTTAAAAGTGTGTATGACAGGTTTTCATCTTTTTCTGATTATTCTTAATCGGTTAAGTAATAGTTTTTGGGGTAAAAAATGAAGAAACCTACAAAATACAGGAATTAGCCATGGATTCTAAAATGGAACACCTCTACCTGTATCAACACGGAAAATTCCATCCAAAATGCAGGGATAATTTACACACAAGGAAGACATTATTTAACAAAATAATATTGTTATTTTTATTTATTTTTTTTTACATCATGGCGGCTGTAGGTATAACAGTTATGGAATTATATCTATGTCATATCTGCTGCCCATGTCCAATTCATAGACTGTATAAAGAAGTGGACTAAGTGAGTGTGACGTCATCCAAGCTCATCGAGGCTCGCAGTTATAGGGGCGACTTTGGAGCCAAGTTTCGGCCATGAGTATCATAGCAACCAAAGAGCCAATCCAGAGGGAGGCTGTTGAAGGTTCCTACCCGCATCGCTGGTTTAGCAGAGAGTGGGCACTTAGCAACGCTGTCAATCAAACCTGTTGCTAAAGCTAGCAGGAGCGACCTTAGGGAAAGAAGACGCCTGATTTGTCTATAATTTTCTGTTCATATCTTGATTTACAGACACAACAGCAACTAAAAAGTACCAGGATCATGTAGAGCGGGTCAATCTGAACATTTTAAGATCAAAATGACGAGCCTGACAACAGCAGTTACAGAGAGAGGGGCGACAGTTTTCCAATGTAAAGTGAATTGCAGCCAGAGTCAATGGAGCCAGAAGTGCGCCCATGCTCACTTCTTAATTGGAATGCAGTGGCTAGTTAGGTATGTCCATTCATATATATATAGTCTATGGGCCAACCAGGAAGTAAAATTATAAACTTCACCAAACCCCATGCCCCCAAAAAACAAGCAAAATTTTGAATAAACCTTAAATCTAGTCATGCTAACTATGTTTTAATGAAACGAGTAGTCTAACCTGTCTTACGTACTTTAAATTCACACAGCTCATAGACCTCTAGAGTCATTAGAATGTATTTAATGTAGTTGTTTTGATGCGTGAGTCTACACTGCACTCCTCTTCACTCAGGAACCTCTCGCGTCCGGGGGAAGCCTGGCGTTTTCCCAGGTGGAACAAATCAAATCAAGGCCGTTTCTTCCTGTTGATAAAAGATGAATGAGAAGGATCTGACTCCTCTGAGCTGCAAGTTACTGTAAGTTTAACACATTACAATAACACAATGTTTAAAATCTGGTTCAGGTATCTTATATTCACCATGCTAGAGGTCTCCTAAAATGCTACTTAGCTTGTCTTTATCTTTGTTCTTGGTTACACTTTGTAGCGACAGTATGTGTGTTTGTCTACTGAGCCGAAGGTTGGTGGTTCGAATCTCTCTCCCGACATAAACATCATTACCCACAGGTTTGTGATTCTAGCTCCCACAGATGATTACCATTGTTGTGTCCTTGGGCAAGACACTTAACTCACCTCGCCCCAGTGTCTGTATAGAACA
This sequence comes from Periophthalmus magnuspinnatus, assembly GCF_009829125.3. Taxonomy (NCBI): domain Eukaryota; kingdom Metazoa; phylum Chordata; class Actinopteri; order Gobiiformes; family Gobiidae; genus Periophthalmus; species Periophthalmus magnuspinnatus. The sequence continues at coordinate 12,535,185 of NC_047127.1, read as the reverse complement.
GTGTATGAATGTGTGCATGAATGGATGAGTGGTTCCTTGATTTAAAGCGCTTTGAGTGCCTTGAAGGTGGAAATGCGCTGTATAAAAAAGTTACCATTTACCATACATAATAACTACATTGTTCATATTATTTATAGCACGAAGAAAAATGAATTAATAATAAAAAAATGTTTATTAAGAGTCATTCAGGCTCAGAAGCTATTTATTTAAAGCGTTTGTTTAGGGTGTAGTTACTAAGTCTATTCATTGTAAATCAAGTGCTTTTTCATGCTTAACTACATGTTAGCTAGCCTTAGTAATTATAAACAGTTACCTATTACTTATGCATTTAATACACCTTTTTTGTTTATGGCATGTGGCAATGTTGGACTAAATTTACCATTGCGAGACTGCCTTTGCTGAGGTCTCATGAATTGAAGTTAGTTTGTTTATCGTAGTTGTTGTTTATTACCGGTACTTCCTTTTTTTGTGGAGCATGTGGTGCATATGACTGTATCCTCTCTAGAGCTCAATATATACATTCCACCTTGTGAAGTCATTTGGTGCTAATCCAGGAAGTAGCCCCTGGTTGTTGTTTTTTTTAAAGTTCATAATAGTTTTACAAAATGCACCTCAACTTAGAAACAAGCGGCTATTGTTTTTCACCTCATTTGAACTGTGTTACACTTTTTTCCATTCAAACCTAACCGTTTCGCCGTGCCTGCCTATAATATTTCATGGTCCACTCTATATATCTATACATCTTTATGGCTCTGTCTATCACCTACCTGGCTTATCCAACGGCTAAGTGGTTTTAGCTGTTAGCCCTAATGCTATTTTGTATAATGAACTCCTTATCACTGCAACCCAATACTCCGCACTTTTTTCCCTGTAGTGTAGACACCTATCACATAACCACAAATGCTCTGCTGTCCAGTCCTGCTCGTACATCTCTGCATTGATTACCTATTTCCGCATTATCCAATTGTGGTCTTGAAAAGTGCAATAATCTGATGTTAGCTAGCACCTCCATAAGTGGCCCATCTTATTCTATGAAAGCTTTCAGCATACTCACTTCTCAGCTCAAATTTGATTGGTTGGTCCCATATCTTTCTTTAAATTTGATTGGTTGTAAAGTTCATATCTTTTCTACTTGCTATTAAGACGGAAAATATTTAGTGTATTCTTGCGATTCTCACTCTCTTCTTTGCAAGTGTGTCCAGTTAACTTTTCCGATGTTTAATTTCGGCTCTATCAAGACTTCTCTTTCATATTCCTCGCCCGATTTGTCAACATCGTCCAAATCGTTGTCAGTTTTAGCTCGCCATGCCTCTCTTTTTTCCTGTTTTTACCCCAGACTGTCGACCCTATCCTGCAATCAGGATTTCAAGGGGCTCCGAGAGGTGAGATTGGATAGTCCATCTGGCTCCTCCAATTCTTCCTGGTCTTCGTCGATATTCCCGAGCTCTGAAATAACATCCATTAGTTCGGACCAGATTGTGACGCCAGTGTCTACCCCATGTCTGTACCAGCCAGTAGAAAAGGGAGCTATGGGTGCCTGCGAGGACAAGCTGGTTTGGAAAGAGACGTCTTTTCTTGGGAATGATGAGTAAGTACGAGAGAGTAAGTTTGGTGTTTTTGATCTATGGGGATTGGGTGAAAATGAGCAGCAGTAACACAGAGAAGGAGATGGAATTAGTGTGAAAAGTGGATTCTGACCTTGTTCAGCCATTTTTATTTTTTATAATATTTATCCTGTAAAATTAACCAAAGATTTAGCACATTTAATGCTCAAATGACTTTAAAATGTGTTTTAAAAGAAAAGAAAAAAGTAATATATTTGCATAATTTGTTAATGTTCAGTTTTCAGCATATTGCATTTTAAATCATGCACAAATGTACTCAAGTAATAAGAACTTCGTATTTTATATGAAAACTTATAGATTATAACCATTTCTTTTACAGATGAACTGCAAGACAATAGCTTGAATTAATGGTCAAACGTAAATATCTAGAAACTTTTCCTGAAAAAATGATATGAAGTGTGTGAGCAGCCACATTTTTACAGTATTTGGTGAGATAAAATTAAAAAAAAGTATTAATTATTTACTATTGCACCAATGTATCTTGTATTGTTGTGTGTAACTGATTTAATTATCATTACTAATTTGCTTTTATTTTCCAGTTTATAAACATTACTTGAAGCTCTTGATGCCAGACAATAGCTAAAGTTGCATTTACATTGGCATTTTTCCATAAAAGCAATTGTGGTAATATTTGAAAAGATGAAATGAAAAAAAAAAAAGTTAAATGATGATTGTACTAATGCATCTCGTATAGTAGAGTCTAATATTAATAGTATATTTGCACAAACTCTTGAAACCCTTGATGCCAGACAATAGCTGAAGTTGCATTTATATTGGTGTTTTTCTGTAAAAACAGTTGTGGTTTTCCTCGTCGGTCATGTCCAATAATACTGTGGTTTAATGTAATAGGCCTCTTGAGACAATCAATACAGTTTCATCCAGTCTGCCAAATAATAAAATGTAATGATAAAATGTATTATTTTGACATAACCACATTTCTGGTAAGGACGAGTGGTTTGTCCTATTTTCTACAACAAACTGTGTATAAAGATTACATTTTAGTGTTTCTTAAGAGTGAATGCAAGTCGTATTTATTTTTCAATGCATTTTTGAAATAATAACTTTATAAGAATGAGAATTACACATTTCTGGTGTTTTTGTGCATTATCTCTCCCAGAGCTGAACAAATTTAGATAACTATCTAATACATTTTCTTTCCAGGAAGTGTTACGCATATATTTGCAATTTATATTTTAAAATCAGGCTTCAGTTCACAGTGCTCATTTTAAACTCATTCATGAGAAGTATTCAAATTTGATTGAAGAATACAATACAAAAATCACATATATTTCAAAACATGGATAGATATTACCATGATCCCCATGGAGATACATGGGTTATTTTGGTTTTCGCAGAAGAAACTATAACTGCATAAATAATTGCAGCCTTTGCAATTTGCTAATAGTCACAATTACAGTTGTGATTTATTTTCAGTTGTGCTTAATCTCATAGCCCTACTATACTATATATTATATATATATGTAATATATTTGGTACATTTGGTTCATCTTTCTTCCTAAATACTGTGATCATCCCTTTGCTGTGAGTGACTGCAGCAGCAGAACTGTGTGTTCAGATAAAACAGGCCACATTAGTTTTAAATCAGGGTCATAAATCATGTCCTCTCCCCTCCATATCCTCTGAGGCACAGCTAAAGCCTGTTCATAAAGACATTACACCACTGTAATTCAAAATCTTTTGGCCTGTCGCTCACATACGGGCAAAGTACAATTACATATTTTTGCTCAAGTCATTATTTACATGTATTTTCCTTGTTGGAACTGTGTTATAGTATATAATGTTATATAATACATGTTATAGTCTTGAGCACTTCAGCCATCCATCCATTTTCTTCCTCTTCATTGTGGCTGGGTCACAGGGCAGCAGTCTTAGCAGGGACACCCAGACTTCCCTTTCCATACACTTTTCCAGCTCCCAAGGCATTCCCAGGCCAGCCGAGAGACATAGTCCCTCCGGTGTGTCCTGGGTCCCTGTGGCGTCCTACCAGTGGGACATGCCCCTAGGGAGGTGTGCAGAAGACATCTGGAACAGATGCCTGAGCCTCCTCTTGACGTTGTGGAGAAGCGGCTCTACTCCAAGTTCCTCCCGTGTGACTGAGCTCCTCACCCTATCTCTCTATCTCTAAGGGACCGCCCGGCCAACCTGCAGAGGAAGTCATTTCGACCGTCATCTTGTCATTACGGTCATTACTCAAAGGTTATGACCATAGATGAGGGAAGGAACGTAGGACCAATAAATCAATCACAATCACAAATGAATCTAAACTCTACTACTGCTACTACTAATACTACTACTACTACTATAACTGCTGCTGCTGCTGCTGCTGCTGCTACTACTACTACTACTACTACTACTATTGTTGTAGAGTAAATATCTAACACAGGAGAAGTTTATTTACCATCAGTACGGGACCCAGCACCCAGAGACATAAACCCTCAAGACAGTGTGATAGTGTTGTCCAGTCCTGTCCAGTCTGTCTATGCTTCTGTTGTAGGGAGTATTATATAACAAGGATTGAGCGGGCAGTAAGAGCCCTCAGTACAGCACAGAAATGGAATTTCTTTAACAGCTACTACTACTACTACTACTACTACTTCTACTACTTCTACTACTACTACTATCCGTACACAACTATAACTTCTGCTACTGCTGCTACTTGCCACCACTGCTGCTAAAATGCGATGCTCCAATGCCTTTGAAACAAGCAAAATGCATAAAATTTTTATTATTCTTCCCACTCTAAGTTGCAAACACGGCAGAGAAGTGAGTTTTTTTTACTGTTGGGTGGAGACAGTCTTCTGCTCCCACTTTCAACTCAAAATGTAACTTAATTTCTGCCTTCTGCTAAGCCCCTTACAAATGTTTTATCGTGCTATACTTATATTTTTAGTCAGTCTTACCGGAAGGCATTTTGATAGTAAATGGGATATCACTTTACAATAAGATAACATCGCCTCATGCTTTAAGATACAGTGGATTACATTTAAAAGAGCCATTTTGTCAAGGAGTGGCATGTAGTGAACTTAGGGAGGTAGGTTTGAACATTGAAAGTTGGTGCACAGTGAATTGTTTCAAAATTAGACACATCATTGTACATTTAATTGAAAAAATAGCATATTATATAGTACAAAGGTTACTAATATAGGCCCCATTTACTTGGTAACAGTAAAAACCAGAGGAACTTTAAACCAAATCCTTGCAAAACTAGTAATGGACAGATCAATACCAAAATATCAAAATGAATAATGACAGCGGTATTAAAAAGTATTGATTGCCATGCCAAAAATATTTAAAAATTCTCAAAAAAATATAGAATTTAAGTATGATTTGGTTTAAATTTAAAACATTCCTGCGTCTTATTTTCCGATATAAACCGCTTACATGAACAAACGGAGCATTAACAAGTCCAAAAAGTCTAACATAACCTTTAGCTTGCCATGCTAAATAGGCACGTAGCATACTTCATCCATTTTGGTGCAAGCCTCCACTGAGCAGCCACCTGGTACTGTATTTTAGCCAAGTCACTATGTATAGCTATGACTACAGGCAAGAAGTAGTGCTATGCTGAATTGACACTGAAAATATACTCACTAAATGTTGCTTTGCTGTAGAATGTTCCACAGTATGGCATTAAACATCCTGTTCCAGATTTTTCCCCCATGTATTTGACCAAAATTGTGTTTTGCCCCAGTACAGATATATTGTATACGCAGCTCTTGAGGTCAAAACATGTCTGCTAGTTCTGTTTGGACATTTTTAAGACATCTGTTGCCATGGAGACAAACCACTTGACCAAGTTACAGGTCAGATCTTTTTAGTCGATGACCCTGTATTTCAGAACCGCTATTATAACATAGTTTAATTTAGCCATCAAAACTGCTGTAGTCACCAATAGAGATTTAGTACAGAGCATTAGAGCATTATACTCATAAATACAGCAGTTTGACAGCCATTTTGAAAGATAGAGTTACAGAGTTTGATGTATGACTTCTGCTTGCTCCAACAGTAATACGAGCCAATCATTGTGTTACACCTGGACGTCAGAGCCATTTTTCACTAAACATTCAGGTGTCACTCAGTAGTTGGCGTATTGATTTTGAAGCTGAATGCATCATTGTTTGAAATTTGTATCAATGAGCCAGCACAGCAATATTTAAATATGTATAGCATTAGCATACAATACGATTTGCACGTGTCAAAATACTGTGGTACTTACATTTTTCTGTTGACAAAGAAGAAATGTATAATATTAAACAAGAAAGAAAAAGGGTTATTGTTTATAATTTGGTTTAAGTGCAGATTTAGTTTAATGTGTTTGCATGTTTTAACCCAAGTGGCATTGAAGGATGTCTATAGTAGTTGTAGTAGTGGTTCGCTGTTGTTGTAGTAGTAGTAGTAACTATAACAGAAGTGCGATAGTTGTAATAGTGGAAGATGGTACGTAGTTTAAGATATATATTAATAAAGATTTCATAAACACTAGCAAGACCTTGACATAAGTGCATCATTTTAGTTTCCTTGGATACATTTTACTCTTCATTTTTTAGTCCGTCTTAAAACGTGACTTCATTTTCAACAGTTTGCAGTGGTCCAAAGTTATTCCTCACTTACCGCATGTATTCCAAGCATCCTAATTATTCACCACGATGAGCTTATAAGCACTTTTCAAAACTTTGAGACCAGAGCAGAGTTTTGCCATCACGCTAATGCTAACAACAACAACTGTGCACTTACTGATTATCAGACAATAAAATGGACAAATAATAGATGCTGACGGCACACAGCGGACTAATTTTGACCTCTCGAGCCGCTAATGCCATATATCTCCACTGGGGTAAGACAAATTGCCCCAGTGGCATAACACAAATAACATTACATAAATATTGTTTAACAGTTACGGACCAAATTAACAAAAAAGCTCTCTGTAAATGAAGTATAGGCCAACTTTTGAAGTAATGCGCCGTGTTAAATCATTGTCCACAGTGGAGCTGCAGAGGTTATTAGTGTCTCTGGATAAACAGCAGAGCGAATGGGATTATCCAAACACTATAATGCATAAGTCAACAAATGAAGGACAAATATAATAGGACATTACAGTACAGTGGCCCATGCTGACTCAGAGAAGCATAAACAAAACACACTATGCATTTATTTACATCACCTCTTCCAATCTTGGCTTTCAAAAATGGCAAACAAAATAAATTAGCTAAACACTGGATTCGTCTGCCTAATCTTATGTAAAGGATGATGTTGCACAAATGATAATAGAAAAGATAATTGGATTGCATTTATAATAATCTTGAGATAGTTTGGTGATTTTTAAAAATTTGCTTTTCAAATCAAATACAATACTTTAATTTATCTTATCTTTAACTTTGCCACTGTCCAAAAGTGGTTAAAATTTTTGCGTATCCTAACTATATGGTTGGCAGTTCAATTATAAAGTGTCCACATTTAGTAGTTCGCTTTATTATTACACTTTCATCTTAATGTAGTAATGCTAATGTTAATAACCAAACTGCACACACATAGAATACAATAGAAATACTTTAGCTCAAGGACAGGACTGTGAGCTCCTGTGGCCCTGCCGTTGCCCAGAAGCTCACGACGATAACGCTCCGCTGACCACAAGATCCTCCTTCACAGAAACACGCTCCGATACACACTATAAAAACTGTAAACACACGCTCCTCAGGGCCCCCCTCTGTCCTTTCTGGAGGGCCCGTAGCTGCGCCGTTCACCTTTTGCACAGCGACCTATGTGAGACTTAATACATCCTTCTGACTTTACTTTTCAGATTCATGGTGCTCTTTGAGGCTTGCACCAGAAACGAACATCCTTTGAAATCCCAACTTTGACCACTGCACCATGCTGTTCAGTCCTTGTTGATTCTCCAAATCTCTATATAATATACAGCAGAAATTATGATTATGATTATGAGAATATGTCATTTTCCTGCATAAGACTTAGGTGAATATGTTTGAATAGTTAATTGTGATACCCCCCAAAAAGCTTCAAAGCAACAAATTATATTGTTTAATAAATTTAATTATGATTTTGTTCAGTGATTTTTTTTATTGCACATTGAATTATAGATAATAGACAACTTTTTTTTTTTTTAATCCAAGACTGACATGGGAAAAAATGGAGTTTGACACTAGCAGGGTGGCTCAGTGTTTAGAGCACATGTGTCAAACTCAAGGCCCGTGTCCTAAATGTGGCTTATCAGGTTATTTTATGTGGCCCGTGAGAAGGTGAATTAAAACGTATAACTGTGTGTGAACAGGTCTGCCCCCGCTAGATACACACTTTTAAAATCATTTTATCAGGAGAAATTAAAAAGTGTTACATTATATTTGGTTACTACCTGCTTAGACTGCTGCCCCGCGACCCGCCCCCGGATAAGCGAAAGAAAATGGATGGATATTTCGTTACATTGAGTTACATTTATACTGCCTCCCAGTTACATCTGGCCTCTTGAGGACAACCATTTTGCTCATGTGGCCCTCAGTGAAAATGAGTTTGACAGCCCTGGGTTAGAGCATTCACATCCAAGCAATATGGTTGGCAGTTTGGCCCCAGCTTTTTACAAGTGAATCATGTCGTTGAGTCCTTTAATAAGATCTCTAGCCCAAGATGAGCCTTTATTCTCTCTAAATGAAAAAAATATTGTATGAATGCATTTTGTATAATGGGTTTGAGTTTGTGAGTGAGGTCATATGGGAGCTAGGCACAGATATGCAGCCACACTTTGACTCAGGGCAGTTGTGGCCACACATATAATTTGCAATGATTCCCAAATTTTTTCCTCATTTACCTTATGCATTCTGAACATCCTAATTTTTCACCGCAATGAGTTTATAAGCACTTAAAACAACTTTCAGAGACCAGAGCAGAGTTTTGTTGAGACCATAAAGCTAACAACAACTAGCATGCTAATGTGCACTTTCTGATCATACAATAAAGTGGTTTGATTAGATGCAGACAGAGCACACAGTGAACTTATTTTGACGTCAAGAGATGCCTATGCAATATGTATGTACTGGGGCAAGATGTATGTTGTTCAAAAACATGGTAAAAAATCAGGTACAGGCCATTTAAGTCAGGGGTCTCAAACTCAAATTAGCCGGGGGGCCGCAGGAGGCAGAGTCTGGGTGAGGCTGGGCTTGTCAGGTATATAAAATTTTCTCAAACGTCATCATTGTTTTCAACATACATGAGGAAATATGCCAATTCTTGTGGATTTTATGGATATACAGCGTTATTTGTTGAATCTTTTGCGAGGGGAGGACACAGCACGAGTGACACATGGTAAAGCCACATTAACATTAAACTTTCATATTGTCCTGCGGGCCACAAAATATCCTCCCGCGGGCCACAATTGGCCCCCGGGCCTCGAGTTATAGACCCCTGCTTTAAGTATTCTATAAATTGGGGTCTCCTTTAAAGTTAAGCTGCTACTAGTACTATACATTGCAAGTATAAGTAAAACGAAGCTTGTATATTTATAAAAATAGTAACTTATCATAGCCTATGCCTTTATATTTGAATGAAAACCACATCCTCTATATATCGCGTCATCTCTCCAGTCCCACGCGCTCACACTGTCTTATCTTTCTCTGTATGCTCTGTATCTGTCGTGTGTGTGAATGAATTTGATCCTCTCTAACCCAGATGCCCCGGCTAAATCCCTCTCCAGCGGTGCCTTGCCACTCTGCTATAAGCTGGGAACATTTGGCACCACGCTACCAATAAAAAAGCCAGGGAAAAACTCTAAACACAGACACACAAGGAGAGTAAATTGTTTTGTCTTTTTAGCTAGGGATTTTGACAGGAAGTGCAAGACGAACATTTTTGAGGTTTTCGGTCGGTGGAGGTGATTTGCCGTGTCTCAGAATGGATGACGAGGATGAACTAAGGATGCTAACTTCGTTTTAGTAAGTCCACATGCTTTGAAACTCATTGCGTTGCTTGGTTGGAACATGAGCAGAATGACAAGTTCTGTATGAAAAGTAAACAACATTTTTTTTGCAGGAGTCAGTCAGTTTGGATATTAGTAGTTCATTTTGACTGTGTACTTTTATATTACACATGAGACTTATGTGTTTATGTGACAATTTTGGTTTGGTTTAAGACGGTGAAGTCAATATTTTGCGTTTTTAAGATGTTGTTAAGTACCTAAATTACATGTTATAGTGAATATGCAGTATTGCCAAACCCTAACCCATTACTAAACTTAAGTATTTGGTATTGCTTTGCCTGGAATGTTCCACAGTATGGCATTACAGTTGTTCACGGAGACAAACGGGTGATGCATCCTGCTCAAATTACACGCCAGATCTGTGTGCGTGCGTGTGTTTCATAGTATTTTTAGTTCAATAAATGCAAGAGAGGTAAGTTTGATGCCATAACCTTTTCATATTGTGTTTTTTTTTTTCAATTTTGACAATATTTCTAAGGGTACTCATTTTCTAGAGAGGCGAGATGAATCGAAATTGAATCTAAATTGCAATTTGAATAGACGAAATGAGCAAAACACAGTATATTCTTAGTCTTATTCTGCATAAAAGGTTTAGGTCCGTACAAACATGTTCTGAAATGTGATTCTTGTTTAGTTTAAAATGTGAACTTTAAACTTAAATTGCAAGTCTAATCGCCATAGCAACGCTCATCTGAGGAAAAAAAAATCGCAATTACATTTTATTCCCAAATCGTTCAGCTCTACTTTTAACCCCTTCTGGTCTCTGACATATCTGGTGACTTGTGTTTAGCAGCTTTAGTCTGGGGCCATATTGTGATTTGAAGCGACTGCACGTGATATTTTGATTGCGTAAGACCCGAGAGAGGAGGTGGTGTCTCTGTCCAAGCACCGGAAAAGCCCTTATAATTACTGCACACTTGGAGATTACATCATGGATTGGAGGAGATTTTAGCCACCGCAAAACGTGTGTCCTTTTACAATGTGTTCTTACCATAACTAACACAGTGATGGACGGATGGGTAGATAGATGGAGGGAGAGAAGGAGATAAAGTGATGGACGCACAGAGAGAGGAAGATAGAAAATGGGTAAACATGCCATAAAAGAGGAGGAGATAGTTACATGTATAGAGTATATATAGAAAAATTCCCATACTAAATTGAAAGAGAGGGAGGAACGGGAGAAGTAGAGTAAGTTACGTATATATGGGGATAGATAGATAGATAGATAGATAGATAGCGAGAGAGGTACGATCGATACATAGATGTAGTGATTACTGCAATACAAAATACATTGAGGAGGGTTACCATGTGCTGTATACCACTGACACTGTACGATAGAGAGATTACAAGAAAGAAACAAAGTTAACATAGTGTCTCTTACTGTATTCCTTCCATACTAAAAAGCGACAAAAAAAGAGAGAGAAAACGTATTATAATGGGGATGGATAGATAAAGCGAGAGATGGAGTAATTCGATTGCTAAAATGCATATGTCCCTAATGTATTCGGGCCATACTAAATACATTGATTGAGGGATAGAGAGAGATAGTAAGAAAGAAGGAAAGAAAAAAAGAGATGTATAGATAGTGAAAGGGAGTGAGAGACAGGGGATTGGGGTCTTGTAATTGTTTTAATATAATCCTTTGCGACAGACAGATGGTTTGTATACTCTGGATAATTATCATATGGAGTGCTAATCCGTAACACATTCATCCTATGTACATGAGGCTTATGGCAATTGACTTTCAAGATGGAGGGTTGTGGACAAATCAAATTAAATCTATACTTTGCAGCTTCAGCGAGTGTAAAAGGAGTTTTGTTTATAGATTTTCGTTGGATTAAAAGCTCCCTATCTGATTTTTACTGTTTTAAAACAGAACTAGTTCATTTTAAACTGTTTGCAGTGGTACAAAGTTATTCCTCATTCACCTTATGCATTCAGAACATCCTAATTATTCACCATGATGAGTTTATAAGTGCTTTCCACCGCTTTCTAATTTGAGTTGGTTATTATTATTTATGATGTTTCATTCACACATGTTTAACACACAAACCCTGCATAATTAGGTTCCTGAGTTCTTCTCTCAAACAGTAAACGCTCTGTTCCACCTCGTGATGTCATCATGTGGTAAAACAGGAAGTGCTCCACTGTGTCTTTAACCTCCATACAGGTTTACTAGAGTCATTCGGGTGATTTCAGCCCTGGGATTGCAAATGTCTACAGAATAAAAGGTAAAAGGTAGCTGTTAACTTAAAAACTACCACTTCATGACATCACGAGGTGGAACAGAGTGTTTTGAGGTTTGGAGATGTAGACAGACTAATAATAGGTTTACTCTAAAGGTGTGAATGCAACAAAACACAACTCTAGGTGTGTTTTTGAGGAGGTAACAGCATTATAACATGGCTGAAAGCTCACAAGAGTCCATTTTGTGTAACATTTAATATAAAATTCTTGCTGTACCTGTAGTTTACACTTCTTGTATCAGTTTATCAGTTCATATTTCGTCTTCTCTCAAATGTTCATGCCCCTGGACTTGTTTACAATGCACACTCTGAATAGAATCCTACTGTTTAAACATTAACATTAAATCCCAAATTTAATCACAATACTAGCGTTTTTAATTCAAACTCGCGCAGCCTTACTAGCATGCATCGAAGCAGCTGCCGGGCGGTGCTGAGTGAAGAGGTTGAGCAAGTGCCAGATCGCTGTATCATTGTTGGAGGATTATGGTGCCGCAAGATGAAGGGTCGCTGCCCTGGAAACACGTGGTCCGAAACTCAAATGAAATTCAACATGGACTTTCAAATCTCCACCTGCTGTTTCTGCTTTTACCAAATAGTAATAGTACAAAGACGAAATGCTGAGGTAGATGAGTTATCTCTGCGGATCTTATCTAGAAATGTATGGGGAGATGTGGTGTGGTGGTAGAAGTAGTAGCAGCAGTGGTAGTAGCAGTTGTAGTAGTAGCAGTAGCAGTAGCAGTAGTCGTAATAGTAGTAGTAGTAGTAATAGTAATAGTAGTAGTAGTTGTAGTAGTAGTAACAGTAGTAGTAGTAGTGGTAAGCAGTATTAGTAGTAGTAATAGTAATAATAGTGGTACTAGTAGTGGTAGCAGCAGCAGTAGTAAGTAGTAGTAATAGTAGTAGTAGTAGTAGTGGTAAGTAGTATTAGTAACAGTAATAGTAGTAGTAGTAGTAATAGTAGTAAGTAGTAATAGTCAAAGTAGTAGCAGTAATAGTAGTAGTAGCAGTAATAGTAGTTGTAGTAGTAGTAGTAGAAGTATTAGTAGTAGTAATAGTAGTAAGTAGTAATAGTCGTAGTAGTAGCAGTAATAGTAGTAGTAATAGTTGTAGTAGCAGTAGCAGTAGTAGGACTAGTAGTAGTAATAGTTGTATTAGTAGTAGCAATAGTAGTAGTAGTAGCATTGACAGTAGTAGAATTAGCAGTAGTAATAGTAGTAGTAGTAGTAATAGTAGTAGTAGTAGTAGCAGCAGCAGCAGCAGTAGTAGTTGTAGTAGTCAAGCCAAGTATCTTTTTCAGGTACCAGCAATTGGAGGATATTTGTTATTTCTATCTATCAGCACAGTACCTATTTGTTTTTACTAATCATTATCTAGAATGACAAAACAGAACTACAATATGCATAAAATATACAATACATAAATCCAAGTCTTTTTCTATTTTTAAATTGTGTTTAATGATCTTTCCATTGTTCTGTCCCACGGTCCAAAGTACACGTCAACAAGTAACCAAAAGAAAAATATTTGTTTGGTACCAGTAATACCTTAACTTTTCTCATTACTGTAGTGGTATCGTTAATTAATACCTAGCCCACAGTAGTAGTAGTCTCTTTTGTATTTTGTAGTTAGAGTAGTAGTAGCACTCCATAGTCTACTATTTACTATATAAATTCAAGTTATTCGTGTGAATTTGTCTATTAGTTTTATTTCTAAGTAATATTGATCAGGATTGTGAGTGTCTTCCACTTTCAACAAGACATTTAAAAACACACAATTTCTTCTCGAGACGGATGGCATTTTGGGAATTTAGGTATAAATGATTCATGGCCTGATTGGTGTACTGGCAAGTGTTCAACTTCGAAAACCTCTCTGATCTCTGGTCCTGCAGTGTGGGTACTTTTTATTGACATTTATGACATACATTTATATTGAGGTCCATTATGATAGTTAGGCTCTAGTCTGCGTATATACTGCAGCACAGGCTCTGATTAATAATTGGCTGCAGGTGGCGGGGTTTGAGTACTGAGGAGTCAGATCAGAGGGAGTACTTTTTTTAGGTTTAAACCAACTGGATTTCAGCACTGAACCTGGCAACCCAAATGAGAGAATCATCTGAGGCTCATTCTACGTTCTGATTGGATAATTATCTTTAGAACCGGAACACCAAATTATAAACAACTTGGCCGTCATGTGCAATATTTCTGAAATCAAAAATATATCAGCATCACTATTGTTAAAAGCTATATTTGATTTGAACATGGTTACCTCGTATCTGGGGACAAAGTTAGGTCATGTCTTTGGAATTCGAAATCTAAATCTTACATACAGTTCCTCTAAGTTTTATGCTTATTGTCTATACATTACCAACACAAGAGAACTACATGACCCAAATCAATAGCCTACTTTTTTCAACTAGACAATGGAAATGCTTGGCTAGTTAAGTTAGTTAGCAATATCGACTTATTTCTCCTTCATTGTACCTTCGCTTGAATGCCGTTTCTGTTCTGCTGACACGCACCCATTGTTGACCTTGTTATTAGCTTCACTGGACTAAAACATCAATACCAAACTCACAGCTAAAAGCCATGCACTGACAAACCATTAGTAGTAGTAGTTGTAGTAGGACTAGTATTAGTAGTGGTAATAGTTGTAGCAGTAGCAGAACTTTTCATTATTTTTCAAGCAAGAGTAGCTTGCAGCTGAAATGCATAAATGCATTGACAAACCACTAGCTGGTCAAATTGTACTTTGTTTTGTGTTATATCAATAGAAATGCATTGTAATCCTACTAGCTTGCTTTCTAAGTTACTGTGTTATTTAAATGTGTTGGGGATTTGCTGTGTAAATCCTTCATGTTTTCAAATAGACTTTCATAAATGTCCGATAAGCTAATAGGCTAAAGCTGCTAATGGCTAGATGCAGCTAGCTGCACATGCTGGGGGCTCGTCATGTTAAGTACATAGAGGATCATATCTTTATATCTATGCATTGCTTGTAATCTCAAAGGCTTAACTTTCATTGAGTGTGGACTATGGCTGATTAGAGGTCGTTTAGTTACTTAAAGCTACAGTATGTAACCATGTAAAGCATGTATTTTTCAGTTTTGTTGTGTTTATTGCACTGAAAAGCATGCGTCCTTACTGTGAGCGGGCTTGCTTCTCCACAAACCTCACTCTCATTTAGCCTAGAGGAGGGCGTCCTCCCGCGTGTTTCCATGGAAATGTTGTTCATTTGATGTCTTCCACAATATGGCATAAAATATCTCCATGGAGAATGTTTCAAAGTATGGTTTTAACTTTCTATTTCCATTGGAATAAGCAGTGACTTGCCACCTTCAGAAAGTTACATACTGTACCTTTAAATGCATAATTTTGAACAATTCTAAAAGATTTGGGTGTCCAAATGAATATGTAAATATCTAGCCTACTTTGTATAAATATACACCTCATTAGAACTGGGAGTAAACTGGGACTTAATCCAAAAGTAAACCAGTACTAGACCAGGACTAAACCAGCTCTAGAGAAGGACTGGATCAAGTCTATGCCAGAACTAAACTGGGCTCAAACCAGAAGACAAGGAAGTGATACCATTAGGTCAAGTTATAGGTCAGATCTATGGAGAGGCAAGCCCACTCACTGTAAAAATATATGTTTTCAAAGTATATTGTAGATTTAAAACACTTACTACACACTTGATAGTAGTCCTAACCCAAAGGAGGTCAAACATGTAAAGTAAATTGACTAAATTCAGAAAATACTTGTATTACAGATGGTACTAATCTGCGCACCACCTGAAGGAGCTTGTGTACCACAGTTTGAGAAACAGTAACATATTATATTATACAAGCAGGCCAATGGAATGAGAACCTTAAAGACTCCAGTGATGATGATGAAAACATGGTCTGTGGTCATTGGGATGATTAACCCAAAGGAGAGCAAAAACATGAATACATTTGTGTCTAAATTAAATGTAAGACAACATCAAGTTTAGTTGCTCTGCCTTTTTGTTTATATGCAGAACAGTGAGGGTCTAAGCACGCAGCAGCCTCCTGTACCACTTCCTCTTTTTCTTCTCCAGCTCCTTTACATGTGTCAGCTGTGCAACAGAATGACTGCAAGATTATATTGTTTGTTCCAGTCGTCCTCGGAGGTCGGATTTTCTGAGTTCCGACTGGTACATGGCGTCTGGAAAAGCACTGCTATCTCGGAATTTCTACTGGGAAAGTCAGACAACATTTCAGAGTCTGAGTTAGATAATCCAACATGGCCGTGCTCTGAGTTTGGTGAAAATTCAAAACCTGACAGTTTAAATATTGATCATATTTATTGTTATTTTCCCTCCTGCCCAACCATTTCTGTAAACCAGCTCTTGTACAGCCTTTGCAGTTATAAATGCGCCGTTATGCTAATGATGCTAACATGAACACCGCTAACATCAACAAAAGCAGAATTCGCTCTCAAACGTTGCTTTATTAACTGCTAATGAAGTAACATATAAGAGTTACTAAATTAACGTCCTGATTTTGGCTTTCCTACTTGATTCAGTCTCAGGAATGCAAAACGTTTAATGCCATACTTTGCAACAATCCAGGCAAAGCAATAACATCTCCATGGACACGAGCAGAAAAGTAATATCATGCAACTTTAATCGAACTTTAACATTGTGTAACTGATTTTCCACACATGTATAAATAATCCAAACTCTGGCAAACTATAAAAAAAGTTGAATTGTTTTTAAATTGAACCATGAAAACAAAGTACAGTACAACCTGCATTGTTATTTATTGCTTTTACTTTGCCCCAAACAGTTCTTTTCTTCCCTTTCACTTTTTGGGATGAGTGCCCAGTACCTTTAGCCCTTGGAGCCGTTTGAGGTGGTGTATTATTACTCCTCAATGCTCTCACTCTGCTACTGGACTGTAAAAAATAACTGATTTCAAAATGCATCTTGTTTAGAGTTTAATTCTGGCTTGTTTTGATTAATAGAACCACTAATAGATCCTCTTTATTTAAACAACATATTTCATAAAAAAAAAAACAACAACAAGTTTCTTTCTGCACAATACAAATTAAAAATGCAATAGACATATAAAACTACAGCTCAATTTAAATCCAATAGTCCTCATTAAGGCAAAAAAAAAAGTCAAGTCAAGTAAGACACTTCCATGACATTTCCACTGATCATTTAGCTTAAAATAAGAAGAAAAAATGGGGTAATAAATGGTATCTAATGGGTGTCTGATATTTACAGTCTTAAAAATGTGAAAAATAGAAATCAGAACTGAACCAGGAGTAAACCAGGACTAAACCCAAATGAACCCAGGACTAAACCAGGACTAAACCAGGACTAAACCAGGACTAAACCAGGACTAAACCAGGACTAAACCAGATCTAAAGCAGGTCTAAACCAGGACTAAACCAAGACTAAACCCAAATGAACCCAGGACTAAACCAGGACTAAACCAGGACTAAACCAGGACTAAACCAAGACTAAACCCAGATGAACCCAGGATTAAACCAGGACTAAACGCAGATGAACCAGGACTAAACCTGGACTAAAGCAGGACTAAACCCAGATGAACCCAGGACTAAACCAGGACTAAACCCAGATGAACCCAGGACTAAACCAGGACTAAATCCAGATGAACCCAGGACTAAACCAGGACTAAACCCAGATTAACCCAGGACTAAACTAGGACTAAACCAGGAATAAACCAGGACTAAACCAGGAATAAACCCAGATTAACCCAGGACTAAACCAGGACTAAACCAGGACTAAATCCAGATGAACCCAGGACTAAACCAGTACTAAACCCAGATTAACCCAGGACTAAACTAGGACTAAACCAGGACTAAACCAGGACTAAACCAGGAATAAACCCAGATTAACCCAGGACTAAACCCTTATGAACCCAGGACTAAACCAGGACTAAACTAGGACTAAACCAGGAGTAAATTAGGACTAAACCCAGATGAACCCAGGACAACCAGGACTAAACCAGGACTAAACCAGGACTAAACCAGGGCTAAACCAGGACTAAACCCAGATTAACCCAGGACTAACCCAGGACTTGGCCAGGTCTAAATTAGGCCTAAGTATGGGTTTAAAACAAATTTATTTAATAAATTCTAACTATAGAATACTCTACATTAGATCTAAACCAAGTCTTCATAATTTAAACACACCTACTTTTTGCATATAGATTAAATAAAAATCCATCAAACACATCTATATCAAACATCCACCTGTGTGTTTAATGTCTGATTCACTCCTCACCCTACTCTACCCTCTCATTCAACCTTTAAATCTGTTTAATTCTGCTTTTTCTCACGGCCCCCTCCTGCAATGGAACCCTGTCTGTCCAATCAGATTAGGCCAGTGTCATAAGGAACACAGGGAGAGAGATTGTGCCTGGATTAAAGAGGGAATGAATTTCTATGATCTCATTGTTTGGACCAATAGTGTGTGCGTATGTGAAGTGCTGTCTATATATTTTATCCACCGTAATGAACAAGAACGGAGAGTACTGCAGCAAAGCATCATGGGAGGTTCTATTTTCAGCCATAAATAAATACATTTGTTTAGTCAAGTGTAATTGTAGTAATGTAAACCAAGAGGTAGGCCTATTATGGATCTAATGGAAATGCATATTTTTTTCAGTTTATAGTTGAGGTGCGCAGCGTGGTCAAAAATTGCACTAAAGTAAAATCAATGTTACTTCAAAATAATATTACTCAAGTACAAAATAGTGGTCCAAGAAATTACTCAAGTAAGAGTAACTTAAAGAGTAATTATGGGGACGTAACATCTGATTTGTATTTTGAAGTGAATGTAATTTGAAGGACAAAACATTAAATAATCCCACAAATATGGTATTTTCAAAAGAGAGACACAAAACATGAGACAAAATAAATCATATCTGAAGGAGCGGAGCAAGACACACAAACATTCAAATCGTTTCATATTGTCCACATGAAGCTTTTGTCACTTGGAGACTTACTCACATTGGGAAGAGGAACCACAACTTTTACTGTTACTTCAATAAAAATATTACTCAAGTAGGGGTAAAAGTAAGGCCTGGGCATCCATACCATATTTTCCGAACTATGAGATGCATTTTTTTAATAGTTTGTCTGGGGGTGCGACTTATACTCAGATGCGACTTATATGTGAAATTATTAAAATATATAATTTCACATCTTCGTTATTGTCACACTGACCACTGCGCAAGGACACTGTAGGCTTGTGTACCAGTATCTATTACATAGCACGTACGCGACACCGAGGATGAACAATTCAATGGATTTAGTGATTTGAAGACACCTATTCAGTTCATTGTCTATGCTTCATGTAGCTGAATAAATATGTGTTATGTTAGTGTAGTTTTCTGATTGACTGTTATTGTCCTACGTTAGCATACCAGACACGTATTCAGTTCTGTCTATGCTTCATGTAGCTGATTAGATATAAATGTGTTACGTTAGCACGCTGTACTGCCTGTTGTTCTCTATTTTGTTGTTTTTATTTTAACTTGCCTTTAAAGATAAAATGTCTGCTCCTGGTCTAGGATTTTGTAAAATAAATTTCCCCAAAAAAGTCCAGCGCGACTTATATATTTTTCTTTTTCTTCATTATTATGCATTTTTGGCTGGTGCAATTTATACTCCAGAACGACTTATAGTCCAGAAAATACGCTACTTGTGAGTGTCTTGCCTTGAGACACAAAGATGTGGGAATTGAACCTCTGATCATTTGTTTACACATCTTAGCAGACTTACTTTCTTACTTACTTAGGTCATGTCTATCCGAATGACGTACTATTTTTGTAACAACCTTACCTCGCCCTTCACCCATATTTTATGAGCAATAACGCTGGTATTTTAACATATTTCAAAATTATAGCTTTAGGCGTCTAACGAGTGTAATAAAAACAGAAATTCGCCATGCCCTTAGCTTCAAAACCCGTAGATGCTTGCATTATGTTGTTATGTTTCCCATTGAATTTGGACAGGTAATACAGACACACAATAAAGTCTAGTATTCGTCGGCCATCTTGGTAAGGGCTGGACTCATGGAATACCAATGCACACCACACAAGAATGGGGTAACCTTGGGCGGTGGTATTGTTATTCATTAGCCTTCTCCTCTACTCTTATCTCTAGGGAACAAGGACTCTGGCCTCTGTCCCCACTGTAATAAGCAATGGGGTTTAAAAGACACAAAATCAGACGGCCAGAGATAAAAGTTAGGTCTCAATGTCCTCCTGTCTGTCGAAGAGAAGACAGGAAACAGGGTGCTAAAAAAAAACGACCTGCCTTCTATCTTATATGATTTACTGCTAATGCGTCACTATAACAAATGTTGAAGCACGATATATCGCTACAGAGAAATATTGTGATAAACGATAATATTGAAACTGCTACAGTAAATCGATTTTAGTAATTATTGTGACAGACCTAAATGTGTTCTAACAGGGCCTCTAGCTTTAATTAATCCTCTAAAACACATGGGAATTTTATTGAAGTAAGAAAAAAGTTAAAGACCCCCTGGCAACTGGATTCAAGATTTAAAGGTGCACTACGGAACTTGTTTGATGAGTGGTGTGCCAGCTTGTTTCCATGGAGATGTTTTCACTTTGCCTGGAATGTTGCATAGTATGACTTTTTTATGTTAGTTCAGTTACAGGTGTTGCTTGAAATTGTTTTTTAAAGATTGTTATTGTGAGCAGCTTCGCCTCGCCACAGATCTGGCCAGTAACTAACCAGTCACCTGTGGAGTTTAATGCCATGTTGTGGAATAAAGTAATAGCATCTCCGTGGAAACAAGCAGGTGGCAGATCCTCCAACAGCAAAGTTACACTGTGCACTTTTAGATGATCTTGCTTGTTTGTCATTATTGAATTTTGTCTCAACATGGCCAATGTAGAAATGTTGGTTTAATCATTTTATGGTCATTTAGGAATTGCATAATAATTTCTTGTATGTCCCTAATAGGCTACCATAGTTGTAGTTTGCAATGTGTACGTTTTTTTTCTTTTGATACTTCCCACCTGCTATTCATGGATTTCAACTTCCTGTTTTATGGTGCCATTTTGAGGATGATTAACCATGATTTAATTTTGTTTTGAATTGTTTATTATTAATCGCTATGGCAACAGTCCTAACTTTTCATCATTTTGAAGCACATACATTTTTTTAGGCTGAAAACCTGCTTGATACCCTCGATTCTTTTACTTTGTTGTACTGATTGTAGTACATGTAGTAATCCTAGAAGCACATACAGCACACTTAGTAGTAGTAGTAGTTTCAACAAATTATGGCCGGCCTATATTTTGTTTTCAACTGTTAATCGCTATGGCAACAGTCTCGTGGATGTCTCATGGATGGCATTGACTTGGATATTTGATTTTGAACAGTACCAGAACCGCGATGTGTTGAGCGTTAAAAGCATTTGAGACAGTTTTGACACTTTTAGTCAATTGAATATTTCAGGGCTGCTCTTGGTTGAAGAGAGTTCAAAAGGCTGTGAATTTGTGAACAGTTCTGAATATGTTAGAAGTACATTCATTCTTCATATTACAATACAAATTATTCATGTTCTTGTCGTGCATTCTTTTAGCAAAGGTCACGAATGGGACATGGCAGAAATCACATTCCCAATGACTCCAATTTATTCATTTGTGACATCTTGCGACCTACTTTCTATAAATTGTCTCAAGATATTTTAATGTCATTTCTGACAGTAAGAAATCTGGAAATGAGAACTGAAAAGGTCCTAATCATTGAGAAGATACTAATGCTGTTAAAGTATATATCCTAAAACACATACTTAATAAGTAAATAGATCAAATCATATCTTCACTCTGGTTTCGCCCTGGTTTAGTCTTGGTTTAGTCTTGGTTTAGTCTTGGTTTAGGCTTGGTTTAGGCTTGGTTTAGTCCTGGTTTAGTCCTTGTTTAGTCTTGGTCTAATCCTAGTTTAGTCCTTGTTGAGTCCCGGTTTAGTTCTGGTTTAGCCCTGGTTTAGTCCTTGTTTAGTCCTTATTTAGTCCTTGTTTAGTCCTGGTTTAGTCCTGGTTTAGTCCTTGTTTAGTCTTGGTCTAGTCCTGGTTTAGTCCTGGTTTAGTCCTTGTTTAGTCCTGATTTAGTCCTGGTTTAGTCCTTGTTGAGTCCTGGTTTAGTCCTGGTTTAGCCCTGGTTTAGTCCTTGTTTAGTCTTGGTCTAGTCCTGGTTTAGTCCTGGTTTAGTCCTTGTTTAGTCCTGGTTTAGTCCTGGTTTAGCCCTGGTTTAGTCCTTGTTTAGTCCTGGTTTAGTCCTGGTTTAGTCCTGGTTGAGTCCTGGTTGAGTCCTTGTTTAGTCCTGGTTTAGTCCTGGCTTAGTCCTGACTTGGTCCTGGTTTAGTCCTGGTCTAGTCCTGGTCTAGTCCTGGTTTAGTCCTGGTCTAGTCCTTGTTTGGTACCTGGCTTTTGACAGAAAATGATAATAACTATGATAACTAGACTTTAATTAGCCTTAATTCTTAATGAACACATAATTTATTAAGAATGGTTCAGGCTTAGTAACTTCTTATATAAACGTAACTACTAACTCTTACCTCTTAATTAAGTAGTTAAAAAGTGGTACCAACATTTTAATCATTTTTTAATGTCATACCAAAATGATCCCTTTTTATTTCTTTTTAAAAATGCTTGTTTTAGATTTAGACTTGAATTGAAGGCTAGTCTGGTCATGGCTTTATCACCATTTTCACTATATAATCAAGCTTGAAGCCGATGCACCAGTATAGATCTGATTCTACTCCTTTGTGTAACCTTCTGACAGGAAATTGGATGTAGTAAAAGATAAAGGGGCCTTGGTTAATTCGTAGAACCAAATTTAAGACCTTCCCTTCATTTTTGGCCCTAGTGCAGTGCATTTGAAGTGACAGTGTTATATGTGCGGAGCCTTAGGGAGGGCTGGGGTCATCAAAGCAGCTTCTTGCATCAAAACCAGACTGATGTAATTCTACCACAGCTGCACAGAGACCGGAGAGGAGAGGGGACCAATGCCAAATGGGGATTCCTACTTAACATTCAAACAAAAACATGATACGCTTTTTAAAACTGGCTCTTTTACCATAGTACAGATGTATTGTATAAGCAGCTTTTGACGTAGAAAAGAAATGTCAATCTAATTATCAAGTGTTATTGTCAGAGAATCAGGAAGTGTGCGGTTAGCATGCTAGTTGTTGTTAGTGTTATTGTGGTGGCAAAACTCCAGATCTAGCCTCAGAAAGACAAAGGAGATCTGAAGTCGAAATCCAGTGTGAAGTTTTTGGCCTGTTGTTGAGATGTTGCTGCTTTGCCTGGAATGTTCCACAATATGGCATTACACTGATATAGCTTTCATTTATTCAATTACTGGTACATTTTATTGCCAAAAAAACCTTGAAAATCATGCATTCTCACTGTGAGCGGATTGCCCTCTCCACAGATCTGACGTGTAACTTGGCCTGGAGGCACCTTCTTGTCACCTTAACTATAGATAAATTTAATGCTATGCTATGTAACATTCCAGGAAACAGATCTCTATGGAGACAAGGAAGTGGTAAATGCCGTATTTTCTGGACTATAAGTCGCACTGAAGTATAAGTCACACCAGCCAAAAAATAAAAGCATAATAATGAAGAAAAAAAAATGAACACATATTTCACATATAAGTCGCATCTGAGTATAAGTCGCCAAATATAACCCCAGGCAAAACTATGAAAAAAAGTGCGACTCATACTCCGGAAAATACGGAACAAGTTACACTTTTAATGAACTGCCTGATACAACACAATCCTGACTTTCTTTGCCTAGATCAATTGGTTTTAACTTCCTGTTATATGGTGCCATTTTCAGGACTTTTTTGCAATGGCAGCGGTCCTAAGTTTTCATCGTTTTGAAACCCATTGATAGGTATTATCTTTTATATATGTCCAAATTTTGTCCCGGCAAGCTCTCTTAATGTCTCAGTGAAACTTTTATTACAATAGATAAAGATTGGAGCATTGAAACTCCACAAACTTTCTGAGTAATCAATTATGCATTAAGACCTGCTCCCGGGAGACACAGCAGCTCTTATACTGCGATGGGCCTGTCCCAAAACCATCAGAATAACTTTGTATGAATTCTTCAATATTGTAGCGTTCAACTCCATCTCTCTCATTTCACATTTGGGTTAGCACTGCTCTCCTCTGCCCCTTCTCCACCGCACACTCACTGAATGCAAACCACAGTCTTATTAAACTTTTTGTTCGTTTGAGGAAGTGCATAGGTCAAAGAAGAATAGGATACTTTTATGAATTTATTAGACTGAAAACTTGTGTGATACTTACCCACAATTTATTTGTAGTAGTAGTGGTGGTAGAAGTGGTAGTAGTGGTAGTAGTGGTGGCAGTAGTAGTAGTACTGGTGGTAGTAGTAGTGGTAGTAGTAGTACAATTAGTAGTAGTAGAAGTAGTAGTAGTAATGGTGGTAGTAGTAGTAGTACTGGTGGTAGCAGTAGTGGTAGTAGTAGTAGTAGTACAATTAGTAGTAGTGGTAGTAGTACAATTAGTGCTAGTATTAGTGGAGGTGGTGGTCGCAGTGGTAATAGTAGTAGTAGTAGTAGTACTGGTAGTAGTGGTATTAGTAGTAGTGGTAGTAGTAGTAGTAGTAATGGTTTTAGTAGTAATACAATTAGTAGTAGTACTGGTGGTAGTGGTAGTAGTAGTACTGATAGTAGTAGTAATGGTAGTAGTAGTAGTAGTAGTAGTAGTAGTAGTAATAATAATGGTAGTAGCAGTGGTAGTAGTGGTAGTAGTAGTAGTAATGGTTTTAGTAGTGGAGGTGGTGGTCGTAATGGTAATAGTAGTAGTAGTAATAATGAATGTGTTGGTGTTGTTGTGTGTGTGAGAGTTTGTCGGGGAGGCCAATAGCACAGATTAGCAACCTCACTTCTGTCACTCTGCCCCAGGGCAACTGTGGCTACTTTACTCTCAATTACTTTACTTTGTTGTAATAGTAGTTGTAATATAAGAAGTAGTTGTAGACGTAGTTCCAGTGTAGTTGTAATAGTAGTTGCAGTTATAGAACAAAGTGTAGTTGATTGTTACTCTTAAACTTTCTGTAGTAATAATATGCATTTCCATTATCTTTTTTGTAGTTGGCCTCCTGTTGGGGATTTAGATCAGATGCCCTTCCTTCCATCTTTAATAACTTTCAACTTTTTTCTTTACTTAAACCATCAAATACAACAAGTTATACCAGCATCAAATGATTTTCTCTTATGTAATGAAGCGGCAGTTGTCTACAGTACACTTTAAATAATAAAACGTCCAATTCTGTCTGTTGAGCTGTTTTTGTTTGAAGTGCATGTGACAGGTTTTCATGTTTGTCTCATTCTGACTTTGTTTGGTGGATTGAACCTGTGCTAAAGGAGTTATATTTACTCAACATGTTATAATGACTACTAGTGTTGTATTTGGCTTCAGTTAGTTTGAATGGTTGATGTTACAGAGGGTGTATCCTTGGCCCCAGTGACATGAGACAGAGGGAGGGAGCCATCTGTGCGTCGCCAGGGTGACAGTCACACTTGTGCGTTGTTATGGTTAGAGACTGTGAGGTTGGAGCAAAAGTCAAAAGATGAAGTTTTTTTTTTTTTGCGTTTAATCTAATGGCATCTTACCCATAATTTTAAATAAGACTTTGTAAGAATTGACAAGAATATTTTTTGATGAACTGGAAAAAATTGAAGACAAGACACTATTTTACAGAGCCTATTCTGTAAGATGTGTGCATGTTTTAAAGGTTCACCATGTAACATTTCAGGTAGGGAGTTCATCGCCTGCTTATCTATACAGAAATGGTGTTGCTTTGCCTTAAATGCTCCACAGTATGGCATTAAACTTGTCTATCTCCATGGAGATAAACAGGTGGTCAAGGTCAAGTTACAGGTCAGATATGTGGAAAGGCGAGTCAGGAAACCCGTTCATAGTATTTTTGAGCAATAAAAATAAAGGTAATTGAATAAATATAGAGAAGTTTAGTCACAAGGTGAGTTTATTTTGAAAGATAAAGTTATTGTAACTAATTGAACTGTATTTTACACAATATTTTCTCAAATTATAAAACACAAAAATACTGTATTGAGTGTATTTTATGATAAAGTTGTATTTGCTGTAGTAGAAGCAGTGGTAGCAGCAAAAGTTGTTGTATTTGCCCTATAATTACTTATTTTACTCAAACATGCAATTGTGTCTATGTTCCAAATATTTTCCACCACGATTGAAATTAATAGTAGTAGTAGCTGCAGTTATAGTAGAAGTAGCTGTAGGAGTAATAGAAGTAGCAGCTATAGTAGAAGAAGTAGCAGCAGTAGTTATATAAGTAGCTGCTGTAGTAGTAATAGTAGTAGAAGTAGCAGCTGTAGTAGTAGAAGTAGCTGTAGTAGTAGTAGAAGTAGTTGTAGTAGTAGAAGTAGCTGTAGTAGTAGTAGAAGTAGTTGTAGTAGTAGAAGTAGCTGTAGTAGTAGTAGTAGTAGTAGTTGTAGTAGTAGTAGTAGTAGTAGTAGAAGTAGCAGCAATAGTAGTAGAAGTAGCAGCTGTAGTAGAAGTAGTTGTAGTAGTAGAAGTAGCAGCTGTAGTAGTATAAGTAGCTGCAGTAGTAGAAATAGCTGCAGTAGAAGTAGCTGCAGCAGTAGTAGTAGTAGAAGTAGCTGCAATAATAGTAGAAGTAGTTGCAGTAGTAGTAGAAGTACCAGCTGTAGTTGTAGAAGTAGCAGCAGCAGCAGCAGTAGTAGAAATAGTATAAATAGTAGTAGAAGTAGCAGCAGTAGTAGTAGCAGCTGTAGTTGTACTATCAGCGTGTATCCCTGGTTAATCCAATATTTTCAGTTCACTCTCACTCTTGTAGTGGGGGATGGTTGAAGGACAAACTTTATTACATTTCAAATACGCTGTACAATATCAGCCTGTTCGTGAGCTACAACAGCCCCATTCATCATTATTATCCACTATCTCTTCTATTTTTTCCTCCTAATATTCCCACTATCCCATTCTCCAATATCAATGTATAGAAAAATTCCATGTCTTTTTGCTATCTAAATTGCACTGTCAGCATTCCTATCACTCCCTCTCTGCATGCACGCTCCTGCGCTCCTCTCCTCTCCAACGAAGCACTTTTTCGCCCCCGTTGGTCCATCCTCCCATCCCTCATCTTGATTGCTTGTTCCTCGTCTCCTTTCCTAGCCCCTTGGTAAGGACTCCGCTCGCTTCCTTTCTCTTCTAAGGGCACAAAGCCACAGCTAGGGGAACAGCTGTCATGTGTATTGTCCCCTCCCCTCTTTCTCTCTTCCTCTCTCCCTCTCTCCTCTCCTCCTCTCCACTCGGAATCAGAATCGCTTCTCAATAGATGGAAAGCGCACGTACCCTTTACAGCGCTAAAGGATTTTTGCATCTCCAAACGGGACAATGCCAATACTTGCGGTTTAGCGTTTTCTGATGCCAAGAACCAGCTGGGAATTTCGCGCTGGATTTTATTGATTGCTGATATGGATCCGGGTTGAAACAAGGGATGTTTTGATCCAGATAAGATTGGATAAAGGACTGTTGCTTGGAAATGTTTGGGTTCTCGAAGATGCCAAGGTTGTCTGGGTGAGTTTTAGTCTTTGGTTTTATGTAGTATTATGAATTAACATGCGTGGGGTCAACGTAGCATGACAGAGTTCACATGTTTTTGACAATTTTTTGAAGAAAAGAGAGACATTTTGATTGAAGTTTCAAAGTTGTGGTGGGATAAAAGTTCTTGCAGACAATCGGAATTTAAAATGTAACTTTTATTCAACAACTAATAACAATAATCTTTTATTTTCCTGCATTTATTGAAGCTTATATATTTATATTGCAGATTGTAAACATAGCTATTTCTTTTGTTGTTGTAACTGTGCTTGTGGCATATAGCTATCTATTATTAGTTTTCTGGTCCACTCCAGTGTTTGTCTCCATGGAGATGTTACTGCTTTGCCGAGAATGTTCCACAATGTTCCACAATAAGGCATTAAACTGAAGACTTGTCTGTCTTCATGGAGACAAGGAGGATGATGCCACAGGTCAAGTCTGTAGAGAAGTGAAGTGACCCTGTTCACGTTAAGAATCCATGTTTTTCAAGGTTTTGTGCAATACCTATATTTGAATAAATGCTACATAAATACGTTTAATGGCAGAATGTTAATCAAGCAGGCAGGGAAATAGACATCTGACTGGGTGGGTGAACTGTTGGGTCTCTATTGGGTGCTTGGGTGCTTTACTTAGCAACAACAGCTCAATTAAATGCACTTATAACAACAAGTTTCACAAAGAAGTTAACAACATTGAATCGTGCACTAGCTGGCTGCTTTCTGGAAAATTAGCTTTGGTTAGCTTTCAGATTTGGTCCACGTATTATGGGTGGACATTATATTGCAGCTGAATTGAAATTGCAATTGAAATCGTCACAATTAGCAAACTTTTTTAGCAAAAATAACTCCTATCGCAAATAACAAATTATCTTTAAAGCAGACCTGTTATACAAAATGGACTTTTCAGAGGTTTTAACCGCGTTGTAGTTGTGTCCCCTCACCATTTCCTCACCCGAAGTTGCATTTGGAGTGATTCGTGCATGTTTGAGCAATCTTTAATCGCTTATTTTCAAGACGCCATTTTGCCGATCAATCCCCGTTTCCACCGCTATCGACATAAACCCACTGCTCTGCACTTATTTCTTTCTCCAGTTTTATTTTCTTTATCGGTGATACGCACAGAATTCAGTAGTGCTGCGTAGTCATGTTGGTAGAAATGAAAAAAAATGTGCTTGTTGCTAGCGTGATCTGCTATCCATCGGTGACTCTTGTTTACGATGATGTTTACAGCGACGTTAGCTCCCATTGGGCACCGCAGTTTTCTAACGCAGAAGTCAGCACACTTTTTTCTTTTATTAAGTTGTTTTAGAATAATGTTGAGATTTAAAATGTGCGAATTATAACATAATGATCCACTGGTGTCATAAATTATATTCTTCAAAAGCTGCTAACTCTGTAGCTTAGATCTCTACAGATGTGATAGAAAATGCATGGGATTAGTTTATTGGTTCAGATTTCAGTCGTTTCTCAAATACTAATGCTCCTAGACATGTTTAAAATGTGAACTTTGAACAAAATCGCATCATCAAAACATACAGTAAACCGCAATTGGATATTTTTCAAAACAGTCCAGCCCTACCACATATGACACATGCCTAAACCGAGTAATAACATACAAAGCTGAGCCCATAGGAGCTGACTGAGATGCAGTAACATGTCTGCTTATATGATCCCTGTGTTTGTGGTGTCAGTTCTGTGTAAGCTTCTAAACAACATGTCTCTTAGAAATCTGATAAACCTTAAATACACATGGAGCACATCTGGATTACACAAGGAGTTAGCCAGAGGAGAATTAAGTCATGGGTTTGACTTGTTGCTGATACACATACACATAGATATATACATTACGGCTACTTTAAGGCGCTGTGTCTTGAAAACATTTAAAAAACAAATATATTTTAAATGGTTTGCAGCCGTCCAAAGTTATTCAGTAGCCGAGTCTTTGTGGTTAATTAGCCTAGCAATTATTTCAAGAGTCCAGTGTGCTAATGAGCATCATAATGTTATTACTGTTCTCCAAGCCTCGTTTAAGCAACCAGATTTCGAAGTGGAGGAAGACTGGGATTTAATCTGAACTATACTTTGTTGTGCCTTTACAACTGATGATATACTACTGCTGCTGCTACTACTACCTCTATTAGTACTAATGCTGGCTAATTATGTGATTATAATAATGTTTACTGCCTGCTTACAGTTGATCTGCTACTTGTACTTCCACTATTATCTTTATGACAACTACAATACAGTTTGAATTAATTAATACATTTTCTAACAATACATTATACAATATTTTGCCCTACTGTAGCTAATAACCAGCGTTAGCCAATATCTTAAAGTTCTTAATTTCATGCTTCAGTTTTTAAAATGATCTGATTATGGAACCCAATCATCTGTCTCTATTTGAACTCCATATTGGATTCAAAACGACACATGAAATGGACAGAGGACATCCTGGGAATGACACAGGGCACACATAGAGTCACAGTTTCCACGAGATGAATTGAGGTATGAGATTGGGTCCACGAAAACCAGACAAGACGAGATTTATAATGGTAAAAGCCAAAAGAACCGAAGAAGCGGCTTGGATGAGCAGCAAAACGTCTTCACGCCTACAACTTTTTGACCAGCTGATAGCTTGTACTTTTGGCTTCTATAATGGATCAGACCTGGATTGAGGGAGTACACAGACATCTTCTCATCATTTATATACTGGTTAAATTGTGAGATTCAATTCACAGTTTTGGCCTATGTAAAATGTGGTTTTATTTAATATTTTGCTGTCGTTGTAGGGCTGCTTTTTATAACTACAGCTTCTAAAGGTCTAACTTCCCGACGCTTAAACATTTTTTTTGTTCAATTTTGTCTTGCAAGATCTTGTGGCCTGAGATCCATTAAATAAAATATCTGATCCCTTAAATACAATCTCACCATTAACAACATTTAGCGCCTGTGTATAGTCCATAGCGTTTCTTGTGCCCAATCACTTCCTCTCCTGTGTTAGTATTTGGCCACACAGTCTCCCAGCAGGCTCTGTTTGTGTTGTGTATCAGATTACAGAACTGCTGCCAAATTGCCTCCAGCTTATTGCCAATGCACGCTGCTACTTCACAGGCCAAAAGTCCCATTGTACCCACAGCCCTGAGAAATGTCTTTTTATAGATGGCTGAAGTCACTGGCCATTGAAACACTTCACACAGTATGCTTACAATTTTGTTTTTATATCGCAACATTTTAGACTCCTACATGGGGAATATGACTCCCTATGCCCCAACAACAATGGCAGTTGAAGGGACACTATGTAACTTTTCTTGCTGGGTTGGTCTGACGCCTGCTTGTCTCCATGTAGATGTTATCGCTTTGCCTAGAATGTTCCACACTATGGCATTAAAATTTAATGTAAATGCAAGATAGATAGTTTAATGATTAAACTATCTATCTTGTGTTTACTCAATTACAGGTCTTTACATTACTAACAAAAATACCATTGCGTTCTTACTGTGATCGGGGTCACCTCTCCACAGATCTGAGGTGTAACTTAGGTTGATGGTGTAAACTGCTTGTCTCCTTGAAGATAAATCATAGACTGTATATATAAATGGAATGTGAAATGAATGAATGAAATGTGCTAGCTGTAGCATTTGAAAGAGGAAGTGATCATCGGCTTCATCAACTCCAATTCACTTTACTCTGAAAAATTCTGAATACTGAATCCCTCTCTCCATAACTGCTGCATTGGGCCTTATCATTTTAGTCTTAAAATGTTTGTATTAACCTGTATTTTTATTTCCCTATTGTGTCCCTAATTCAAAATATGAACATTAAAAACAGACAAATCAGTTGCTTTCTTTTCCCGAGGTTTGCTCCCGCTAGCGTTAACAACAGGTTTGATTGACAGCGTTGCTAAGTGCCCGCTCCCTGTTAAACCAGCGATGCGGACGAGAAGGGGCATTGCCTTCAACGGTCTCGCTCCCGATTGGCTCTTTGGTTGCTATGATAGTCGCGGTCGGAATTCCAAATGTGGAACTCAGGTACATAACTACTAGAGACTCATTTGACTGGAGCCGAGTGCTATGGGCGACGTCACACTCGCTCAGTCCACTTTATACAGTTTAGGAGATAGACACATACTCTGAAAGATCCCAGGTAAAGCAATAACATCTCTAAGGAGACAGAAAAGCTGAGTAATGCACCTTTAATCAGTTTTAAAGAGTAGACATGCATCCACTTTCAGTTTGAACAATTTTAATCTGATCTTAGCCTGGGTCATTTCTCTCTGGGATTAGTTTGTAGATAAAATGAGTCATCACCTTGGCTTCTGTCATATAAATGCATATAAAAAAAGAGTGTTTTGAACGGCTCTTTGACATTAACAGATCTCAAAGATTCGGATCTCATTAAAGAGCCGAAAGTCCCATCACTATATGTATGCAGATTTATATTTCAGGTGTGGTTTTTAAGATGAAAACCTTAAATTTAGTGGTTGTAGTAGTAGTAGCTGTGGATATTATTAATCAGTTGACTATGGGGAGGTTCTATTTACTGACCCCAGCTTCTGATGCCCTCCCTCTGGGCACCATGTGAATGTAATGCTTATTAATTTGAATGCAGCTCCATTTTACAGCTCTATAAAAGAGAGTAAATATATGCAGCTTTTTAACTAGAGTTGGCGACTATTTTAAAATTCCACTCCAGTATTTTGAGATTGCAGGTGAATGTGGAGAAGTTGATAAGATCTGGTGTGGCTTATCAAAGATACTATGACTTGCACAAAAATAGGAACAATGGTTAGTGCTCATGCCATGTAGCGAGGAGGTTGCGGGATTCAATTTTTGGTCAGACAAACAACAGTTTCTCAGACTTAAATTAAAGCTGCACCAATATAACTTTTCTGGCTGAAGATCTGGAGTGTTCCACAGTTTGGCATTAAACTTACCTATCTCCATAGAGACAAGCAGATAAGTTAAAGTCAGATCTGTGGAAAGGTGACCCATCTCTCACTAGGATTGCATGTTTTTCCCATGTATTTCTTAGTAGTAAAACGTGTAAAATTGAATAAATGGAAAATAGATAACATGTCATATCGTGGATCATTCCGGGCAAGGGAGTAACATGGAGACAAGCAGGTAACAGAACCATCACCATAAAAGTTACATAAGTCATTATCCAAGATGGTGCCACGGTACGGTTGCCATGGCGTTCTGGTGCCACTCTATAACACCTGCCACTCTATAACACTTGTCACTTTATAAGACCAGTTACTGTCACTTTAAACAACTGTAATGAACCTACTTGCACTGACAGATTTTGCACTATTTTTCTGCTCATACTGTATATTTTGTTTTTGTAAATCAAAGTAATTTCAATTCATTTATTTATTTGTTTCGAGTCTATTTTTTTTAACCTTATTTTAATGCATGTCGTTGTTTTTATTTGACCATAGTTTATATTATTATTAATTTTTAAAGTGCCTATGACAGGTTAGACTACACATTTTACTAAAACACTCTTAAGATCATTATATTTAAGATTTTTGTAAAAAACATTCACACTTGTTTTCTCAATTTATCCATTTTTAGGTTGAAAATTTTACCTCCTGCTTTGAAACTGTAACATCACACGAAGAATCAGTTACGTACCATAACTGTTACCTATAGCAAAACTTCTCTAACGTACACATAAATTATTATCTGACAAATACAAATATAAGAAAACACCTTTATGTTGTTGAAATCATGTTTAAAATGTCTGAAATAATGTGTTTCTTGTGTAAATTATGCCGAAGTTTTGGATAGAATTCTCCCAGTGTGATGCCATCAATATGTTTTAAAACTTGCAACTTCCTGTAATTTTCAACACATTTTTCTACTTTTCTTCGCAAATTGCTTCTTGATTGGTGTAAAACTATCATTTATATTTACAATAGTTATAATCCCACAATACTAAGTCAAAAGTTGCACCATCCCAGTTTGAGAATTTGGTTCACGGACAATGATTCTGATTCTGATTTTTTTTATAGTATATGACACACTAAAGGTACTCGTAGTTGTATCACGGGCATGTCATTTTTCAATACTGAATGAAACTGCAGCATGATCGCACCAAATCCCTTAGGAGGATTATCTGACCACAAATCAAGAAACGCGTGCAACTTCAAGGGTCAAACTGACACATGGTGAGAAGTGTACAAGGGGGCGGAGCTAACCTTGTCCTTTGAACTCAGGGTAGTTTGAAAGCAAAACCCATAATTTGTAACATCTCATTGAGGTAAACAAAAGTCAGACATCAATGGAGGAGAATACTTTTGCAATGTCAATACAAAGTTAGACAATATTAATTTTGCCAAAGTTCTGCATTACTCTTCAAGTTGTCACGTCTCAAGTTAAGAACACACCCAGTTTAGTCATTATTTCATTTTGGTGTACAGTACTCTAATTTCATCCCATTTCAGACCTGGTATATGCTTGGTCTATAGTCCTAGTGTTAAACTAAGGCTACGTTTCAACCTTTCCAGCTTTAGTCCTGGTTTACGTCCATAGTGCTGAAACATGTCTTATTCTAGCCCTGGTTTAGCCGGATCAAGTCTGTCATCCATACATGTTTGAGTAATTTAGTGATCTCTCCTGGGCTCTATTCAAACCCTCCTTAAAGTTAGCTGTAAGATTCTATGCAATGCTCAGCCCACAAGCATATATCACCCATGCTCCCGCCCGATGATTCTCCATAAATATACAAAAAACACGATACAAAACTGTCCGAACCTGATGCAATGTGCAGTAGTTTCATTAGCGGGACGCACGCTGATTGTTTTGTGACAGTGCTCTAAAGGGAGACAGTTAAAAAACGAAAGTGAAACTTGTAAAACATGTTAATATGTTGTTTTCGGCAGTTATAGCATTTCCAAAACTACAAAAGGTGATCTAAATATGTTATGTGTTAGCAGTTAATACCCCTTAGAAGTAAAATACCCCCTCTTTAAGCCTAGCTAACTTGTTTCTAACTTTCACAAACCCTTTTCCACGCTAGTATTCACAAACTTGAATATTTGGTTACAAGAGTAAAGTTAGGTAGTACCTTTCTTTTAGACATCTTTGCTGTATTCATATTACATCTCTATATTAGCCTTCAAACAATAATCCAAGTTACGTAGATTCTGAACTTCCTGTTAGAGCTGACATTTTGAGGACTATTCACCGTTCAAAAGATACAATATTTTGTGTTAAATTGTTAATTACTACAATAACAGCCCTAATTTGTCCTCAATCTGAAACTCACGATTTCTTTACCGTAGCAAATCAGATAAGTTCCTCTATTGCGACTAGCCATTACGAAGGTTTCTTGTTTCTTGATATAAAGTCCTTAATCATCCCACCATTCACCTCAATATCTCCGTGTGCCACCAACTTCCAGTAAACAGCTGATATAAATGATATGTATGATTAGCACATTTTTCAACATAATTCCCAATCAGCTCCACTTGAGACCAGATAATGCACTGATACGACGTAGCTTCAAATTGGATCAAAACACTTTATTTCTTCTTCCTTCTAACATCTTGCATATCAAAGAACCTAAATAGCCCTTTTAAATCAAGAATCACTTCTCAATAGAGATTTATGTATTTTATTTTATGCTCAAATAATACCAGCTAATAGTTTTTGGCATGCAATGTGTTTTCTCTCTTGGGAGCGGCTAGCAATTTAGCATCTCATGTATTTTTAATGGAGGCCTATGGTGAGGAGGCTAGCCCATTGAAAAACCATTGAGTGACGCTTATCATTGAAATATGCTCTATAAAGCTGTGAACAAGTTGGTTTAATTGCTGTAACAGAACTTTTGAATGTGCATCCCTGTGCAATGGATTGTGGGTAAGGTTATTTGGCTACAGACATTTGGCTAGCTTAGAGGGCGAACTCTCGACATTGTCTTCAAAGTAGCCTGCAGTTTATTTATGTAATGGTTGAAGTAAGCCATAAATACTCATGAGATACAGAATGTTACAACTATATATTGTATGAGCAGCTCTTGAAGTCAAAATAAGTCTGCTGTGTACTATCTGCATCTAATTTCAAAGCATTTTATTCTCAGGAAATGCTCGTTAACATGCTAGCTGTTGTTAGGAAAAGCACTTATGAACTCATTGCGGTGAATAATTAAGTTGCTATGAATGCATAAGGTAAGTGAGGAATAACTTTGGACCACTGCAAAATCATAGGGGTGACGTCACCCGTAGCATTCGGCTCCAGTAAAATGAAGCTCGTTGAGGCTAACAGTTATATGGGCGAATTAGGAGCCAAGTTCCATATTTGGAATTACGTGATTGGCAAAGAGCCAATCTGGAGCCAGGCTGTTGAAGGTAACGCCTCTTCCATCCGCACTGCTGGTTTAGCAGGGAGAGGGTGCTTAGCAACGCTGTCAATCAAACCTGTTCCTAACGATTGCGAGAGCGACCTTGGGGAGAGAAGGCGCCTGATTTGTCTGTTATTAATGTTCATATCGTGATCTATAGACAAAATAGCTAAATTAACATACCCGGATCATGTAGAGTGGGTTAAAACAGACATTTTAAGACCAAAATTGTGAGGCTGATGGCAGCAGTTACAGAGAGAGGTGATCATTTTTCAATGTAAATTGAACTGGAGCCAGAAGCGCATCCATGATCACTTCCTATTTGTAACACGGCGGCTAGCAGGTTAGCTATGGCCATTTATATATACAGTCTATATGCAAAATGTAGTTCTGTTCTTTTGTGTTTTTAAGACAGTAAAGATCAGGTACAGTGTCTTTAATGTGCCCATTTCACATAGTCTTCAGTACCTTTCAATGAAAATCTCGTTACAAAGGAGTGTATTTATCAAGCCATTGTAAAATGCTTTATTTATATAGCATTTATTTATAAAACACAAAGGAATTGTTTTATTTTTATTGCTGAGAAAAGTACTATTTTATTCATCATAAATGCTGGACATAATTGTGCATTATTCTTAACCGTATAATTAATTCACGACACATAAAGTGGTGGAAATGCATTTCCTGTGCATTTTTCACAGTTTCTGCTTCATTGACTCCCACATCTGTCCTATTCTTGTATGTATTATGTATTATATGGTTGGTTTAAACACGCTATAGGTACCACAATACATTTTATATTAATATGTCAACTTGTATATTGTCAACATCGGCTGGAACAAGTGGCCATAGAACGTCACTAACGCAAGTCATCCATGCTGCACATACCTTTTAACCACATATTTTAATAATGTATCATTTTAAGTTGTAAGATATAAGAAAAGTTAAAAATATCTTTCTCTGCTCCCTTTGTGCTTGTTATGGTTGAATATTGCAATGTAGGGCATCTTCATCAAATATAAAACTTACGCATTTGGTTTTATTATTTAGCCTGATTGTAAAAAAAAATGTATAAAATGAAATTGAAAGAGCTGGTACCTGATTTAAATGTATTATTTTCAAGATAAATGCTCTATACATTATGCATATGGTTAAAACTGCTGAATATAAAGAATGTTAATGAGAATCTGTTTATTTTACATAACATTTTCTTGGTAATAACTAATATAGAAGCTACTGACAGGGTCAAGTTTTTCATCCAATCAGGCACATTGTCGCTAAGAATCATGGGAAAACAACTCCTTGACAATTTTCCAGACACTTGCTTATCTGTCATGGTGCATTTTCAAGAGTAACTAAAAAGCAAAGAGTGGGCAGAGATGTGAGAACTCTAAGGCAACAACTGCACGGCACTATCCCAGACGGTTGTTTCTGTGTCATGGTGCGACATCACAGTGACATAAAAGGACTAAGTGCGCGGGGCTAAAAGTTCAGACTAAGGCATGTTCCTGATGGTTTGAAAACAGGCACTGGCCCTTTAACATGGCAGCTTCAACTGAACATTTTTAGGGAGATAACCATGGTTTAATAACTTTCAAATTTGTGGGCTCATCATTTATGTATGTGCCTCTAGACGATATTTACTTTTTGCAATTTAGAGCTCGCCTGGACTGTGAAAAAGCTCTCCAAAATATGACAATATAAGCACGAAATGGGTAAGTAGGCTGTGCCATATGAAATAAAACTTAGTTTGTTTTTGAATGGTTGAGTAGTTGTAAGTTAGTAAGTTAGTTATTAAATACAAAAATGTTGCATAAGGCCAATTTACATAAACTTATAAAACTTAAAACAGTATGGGAAATTTATTTTACTCATCAAGTTACTGCAAATTTAGCATAAAGTAGTTTAAAAAATTACAATTAATTAGAAATGATTATACAGTAATTAAGAAAATGAATTATTTTAGAATAATCTGATTATTTTTACAGTCGAATGCTGATTTTAGCCTTCAGACAAACAGAAAATATAATTGGGGTTAACTGAGCTATTTTTTCTCTTTCGTCTAAATATAGTTGTGTTTTTTTTTTCTTTTTTTCTTTTTTTTTTAAATACTATTGGACCTGGGTTAAGGAAAAGCTAATTTGCTCACAAAATAGCAACTAGCTTATATTCAGCTATATTTAAAAAAAGGCTTGGTGCGCTGTTTAAAACTGCAGCTAATTATCTTTGTTTACTTTGTGCATTTGGCAGCAAAATCAGCAAATTGTCCTGCTCTGCTTTCCTGGACCTTATTAAACCTTATTAAACTCCAAAATCTGGTTTTAACAAAATGCGGTGATGAGGGCAAGATGGATAGTCCCAGACTGCTAGCTGCTAATCTGGTTATGCTAACAGGCTACGCTAGCAGGCTATGCTAAAGAGGCTGTTAGTTCTGCTCCAGATATGAACATATAGATGGAGCTATTGTGTTGCGAACTATACCGTACTTGATCCCACAGGCAAATTATATGGGTTATACATATAAAAGCTCGAAAAGGTCACGTCTCCTCATGTTGCTGAGGATCACGGCTTTGAGTAACTGGACCCAAATTAATTAACTCATTTAATAAGGCACATTATTAGGCTGTGAAGCAATACAGTCCCTTGGCTGCGTAGTTCACTATAGATATAAGCTATGTCTAAATGGCAAGAAATATTGTATATAGAGTAGAATATTTTCCTCTCCAAGTACTACGTAAAGCCCCACTGTGTAACAAAAAAATAGAATAAAAATACAATCATGTTTTTATTGCATTGAAAACCAGGCTTGCATCTCCACAAACCTGACTCAGCCTTAGCCTGGAGGAGGGCGTCCGCATGCTTTTCTCTATAGATTTCCTTCCTTTTCATCTGCATGGGAATATTATTGCTTTGCCTATGCCCCACAGTATGCCATTAAACTTACCTATCTCCATGGAAACAAGCAGGCGATGCCACCAAGCCAACTTACATGTCAGATCTGTGGATAGGCGACCACGCTCACAGTAAGAATGCATGTTTTTCAAGGTATATTTGCGCACTAAAATGCTTGTAATTGAATAAGTGCAA
Organism: Periophthalmus magnuspinnatus; assembly: GCF_009829125.3. Lineage (NCBI taxonomy): Eukaryota > Metazoa > Chordata > Actinopteri > Gobiiformes > Gobiidae > Periophthalmus > Periophthalmus magnuspinnatus. Next base: position 12,496,206 of record NC_047127.1, on the reverse strand, counting down.
TGTAAGTTTAATGCCATACTGTGAAACCTTCCAGTCAAAGCAATAACATCTCCCTACAGACAAACAGGAGGCGGAAAAGTTACACAGTGCAACTTTAAACTATTCCTCTCCATGCTCTTCCAATGCTTGAATGCGTTTTATGTGTACAATATGATAGCAGGCGCTCTACATGCGTTTCTTGTTCAATTTAATGATCTCTATCGTTCAGTGTAATCTTATTTAGCTCGCGCTTAGAGTCTGGATTCTATTTTTAGACCTCAGAATGCTGCGTGTGTGGCAGATGTCAAGTATTCGGTGGTTTTCAAATGCAGTGAAAAGATTGAGACGTGTATTAAGCTACGGTTTGGTCGCAGCTGCGCTATGTAACCTTTATAATTTAAACACAAGAGCAGTGATGCAGGCAAAGCATTGTGGGTGTTTGTGTGGGAAAGCAACCAACCAGAAACGCACCGGTTATGAGCTATAATGTACAGGAAGAAAAAGGGAAATAAGGGAAGTTAAAACATTTTTGGATTTAGCAATTTTAATTGGGAGAAGTAATTCGGTTATGAGCCAAGACAAAATGAGATGGTATTTCTATTTTTTTATTTCTGAAAGTTAGACTTTTCACCACATATCAAGAGTAGATTTTTATTAGTCATTAGTACATACATTATTGTTTGGAGGGTTTGCCACGTCGCTTGTCACCATGGAGAAGTTATTGCTCAGCCTGGAGTGTTCCACAGTATGCCATTAAATGTATGCATCTATTTTGCCTTTATTCAATTACAGGTGTTATCACTATAAATAACAAAACATATATACTTTAAAAAACATATTCCTACTATTTGTCACTCGTGTGTTTAATGTTTTAATGCCCTACTGCTGAACATTCTTGGCAAAGCATTAACATCTTCATGGAGACAAAGCAGGTAGCAGATCCTCCATAAAATTTCTAGTATGTACCTTTATTTTTATTTTTATTTGATAATTTTTTTCACAAGTCATTATGTAAAAAATTAAATAATACAAATCTGATTATTATAATTGCTATTTCTTAGAACCTTGGCCACAATTTTTATTAGTTCCTATTTTTTTTACAAAACTTTTTTAGCTTGTGTTTTCTGGTCAATAGATGCGACGGGAGGTTAGCACAAACCCCAGTGTTGTTTACTCACTGGTTTATCGATGTTGATTTTTCATGTGACATTCAGTGAAAATCTATGCAGTGTTTTAGAGGCCTGGGCCGTGCTGTTGGACTGAGACTAACTGCTGTGCTGCAAAATGGCCATTTCTGTTTGCTCCATTCAACACTCACAGGTTTGGTCTCAGCGAGTAACCATGACGATTCTCCAAATACATAAATAAACCTTCAGTGGGAAGGTGCTGGGTAATAATTATAAACTGGCATTCGTTATTTCATTGAACACATTTGAATTAAGTTTTTTAATTTGAAGTAGATTTGATACTGTGGTGGTATACTGCTAGTTGTTGTAATATAAAATATAGCCTCGTAGTAGCAGCAATAGATGCCTTGGCAGAGACAGTAGTACTAGTAGAAGCAATATATTTACAAGATGAGACGCGACATGAGATTGGGTCGACGAGAACGGCAAGATTCGAACGTCATTTATAATACATAAATTGTGCTGCAGTTCTGTTCATAGTTTTGGCCTCACCACTTTTATTTACTGGTTAAATTGTAGCTTTGCTTTTTGGAACTACAGCTCCTCAACAAATGTAACTCGCCAGCACAATCCCTTTTCTGTCCAATCTAAATGTAAAAACGGGAGAAAAAAAATCAATCCCACAGATATTTTTTCTCAGGTGTGCACATATGTGGGTATTTTTTTAAATAGCGGGAGTTGTCGAAGCAGCAGTACTAGTAGACATGACGTTAGAGTATCGTATTTTCCGGAGTATAAGTCGCACTGGAGTATAAGTTGCACCAGCCAAAAAATGCATAATAATAAAGAAAAAAACAAAAACATATATTTCACATATAAGTCGCATCTGAGTATAAGTCGCACCCCTGGCTATACTATGAAAAAAAGTGTGACTTATAGGCCAGAAAATAGGGTAATTACATTTTGACTTTAAAGTTCACAGTTTTTATTCCATCTCTGAATCATACAATGTTCACAATGTAAGTCAGAATACCCACTAATCAGTGAATCAATATAAAACACCATACATTACACACATTTATGCACTGTATAGTACCATTGTTGACTAATTGTCTGGGGATTGTATTGCTAAGGTCACACTTCTTATTGACCTTTTATTGATTACCCACTTTCAAACCCCCAGACAGCGCTGATCAATTCTAGCCTCTTTCAAAATGCCAACATACACACAACGATTTGGTCATATATATTCATACATCTGTTACGTATTATTTTTTCTGCCCCATTTCCATGTAATTTCTATAAAAGCTTTTAGAAGGAAAACCAAGCTAATATTTCAGATGTTGTGTGTGGAGTGAATGAGCGCAGCTGTTTTACTCAAGTGCGTACGGAAAAAAACAGGTTTGCATTTTATATTTCAACAAGCTCAAATACTAATGTTACTGAGCTAAAATGTAAAAGAAACAAGGTTAAAAAGAAATTGGATGGATTCTGTTGTTGGTAAATTTGCATCTTTGGTCATGCCTTGCAATCATAGACTGTATATATAAATGGACATAGCTAACCTGCTAGCCGCTGCGTTACAAATAGAAAGTTAGCATGGACGCTGGCTGTCATAGTGTCATAGTATGGAACATTTCAGACTGGAGCTGCAAGATTAATCACAACTGAATCGCAATCGCAATTATCATATCGCAAAGGCTGCAGTTTTTGAAGTTAAACATAACATCACAAATCTAACGGCAATCACCAGGCTTATCAGATTGCCGTGTTTATTTTCCCCAAATTGTTCAGCCCTATTTCAGACAAAGCAATAATATCTCCATGGAGACAAGTTGATGGTGGACCCTCCGCCGGAAAAATTAGCGCACCTCATTATTTGACTCCAATTTAAACAGTAAAATCTCCTCAGTCTTGCGAGCAGTATTTTTGCTTTAGCTTTGCCCGCTCTGAACCCTGTTACTCTGTGGCCTTAGATTCAGTTTGCCGACAGCTGTGATTGATGCTGCTGACTTGTCCTTATTGACGTGAAGCTAACACCTCTGCTAGCCTCCCATTCACTATTACACTCTCCATGAATGAACTGACAAGCAAATCCTTAACTCCATCGCCAATAACAGCTGCAGCTAAAACAAACCTGCCCATGTCAAAGTAAACTGCAACCCGTAACTCACACAGAATATAATGTTGTTTTTTTATAGCAAGCTTTTAATTGATTTCAGCTCCGTTGGCATCTGTCCACAATAGAAAAGCTCAGGAGAGAGACTGTTGAGTTGTGCAAACTACGTTTCAGCCCAAGGGAAAAATAAAAATTACAATGCGTTTAATCATTGCTGGCTTATTATAATATCGTAAACTCATTTGAAAGAATATTGGCAAGAGGTGAGTCATGTATGGTGGCACGGTGGCTGCATGTTCTCCCTGTGTCTGCATGTTCTCTCGGTGTCTGTGTGGTGTTTGCATGTACTCCCTGTGTCTGGGTGGAGTGTGCATGTTCTCCTTGTGTTTATGTGGAGTTTGCATGTTCCCCCTGTGTCTGGGTACAGTTTGCATGCTTTTCGTGTGTTTGTGTGGATTTTGCATGTTCTCCTTGTGTCTGTGTGGTGTTTACATCTTCTCCTTGTGTCTGTGTGGAGTTTGCATGTTTCTCTCTGTGCCTGTGTGGAGGTTGCATGTTCCCTCTGTGTCTCTGTGGAGTTTGCATGCTCTCCCTGTGTCTGTGTGGAGTTTGCATGTTCTCCTTGTGTCTGTGTGGAGTTTGTATGTTTCTCTCTGTATCTGTGTGGACTTGACATGTTCTCCTTGTTTTTGTGTGGAGTTTGCACGTTTCTCCCCCTGTATCTGTGTGGAGTATGCATGTTCTCCATGTGTCTGGGTGGAGTTTGCATGTTCTCCCTGTATCAGTGTGGAGTTTGCATGTTCCCCTTGTGTCAGGGTGCAGTTTGCATGCTCTTTGTGTATCTGTGTGGATTTTGCATGTTCTCCTTGTGTCTGTGTGGAGTTTACGTGTTCTCCTTGTGTCTGTGTGGAGTTTGCATGTTTCTCTCTGTGTCTGTCTGGAGTTTGCATGTTTCTCTCTTTATCTGTGTGGACTTTACATGTTCTCCTTGTTTTTGTGTGGTGTTTGCATGTTTCTCCTCCTGTGTTTGTGTGGAGTTTTCATGTTTTCCTTTATCTGTGTGGAGTTTGCATGGTCTCCATGTGTCTGGGTGGAGTTTGCATGTTCTGCCTGTGTCTGCATTGAGTTTGCATGTTCTCCCTGTGTTTGTGTGGAGTTTGCATGTACTCCCTGTGTCTGTGTGAAGTTTGCATGTTCTCCCTGTATCAGTGTGGAGTTTGCATGTTCCCCTTGTGTCTGGGTGCAGTTTGCATGCTCTTTGTGTGTCTGTGTGGATTTTGCATGTTCTGCTTGTGTCTGTGTGGAGTTTGAATGTTTCTCTCTGTGTCTGTGTGGAGTTTACATGTTTTCCTGTATCTGTGTGGAGTTTGCATGTTCTTCCTGTATCTGTGTGGAGTTTGCATGTTTCTCTCTGTGTCTGTGTGGAGTTTACATGTTCTTCCTGTGTCTGAATGGAGTTTGCATGTTCTCTCTGTGTCTGTGTGGAGTTTGCATGTTCTCCCTGGTCTGTGTGGAGTTTGCATGTTCTTTCTGTGTTTGTGTGGAGTTTGCATGTTCTGCCTGTGTCTGTGTGGAGTTTGCATGCTCTCGCTGTGTCTGTGTGGAGTTTGGTTGCACTGGTTGAAGGAAAGCCTACCTTACCTTATATCGACTTAAAGATAATACTGAAATTGTTACGAGAATTAACAATTATGTAAGAAAAATTAATCAAAAGAAAAACTACAAAAAAAACATGATTAAAAATAATAATAAACATGTCATTTAATGTTTTAAACTAGTGATATTTTTGCACTTGTGTGTTTAATTCCACAGTTTTCACATTTGTTTACAGGCTTTTTTTTACCATATTTCTGATAGATATCAAAAATATAATCTGATAATAATTTTCCGGATAACCATAAACATATTTTGGTAGGGTGAAGGAGTGTATGAAAGACTTGAGGTGAGGCCAAGGTACCAGTTAAATAATGGGTAATAACTTAGAGTGAAGAATGTACAGAAATGTATCATGGCGGAATGTCAAATTTTACTGCTATGAAGTACTAAAATAGTAGTGACTCATTCTGGTGGCTCCATCGCAGTCTGACTTTCATATATTGTACTATTTTTAGCTCCTTTATTACAAATATGATTTATGCATATATCCACTGTATTGTCCAATAGGGAGTTTTAGACCTGCCTGTTGGACTAAAGGGATGTTTCTTTGTCTTAAATGGCTAAGTCTGGCTTTTGTTGTCATTTCTGTTTTCTAAGTGGTGTAGACATGCAACACGCTGTAGTATTGTCCTTGGTAAAATAGTGCTCTGTTTCTCTGTTAATAAGGCTTGAATTTAGTAGGAACTCTTGAGGTTACGCTTAAGAGAGGTTTGCCAGAACACATACTCTAATCCTTTACGAAGATGTGAGTCTGGTCACTGCTGAATGTCCCATGGTCCGTCCGTATCAAAACAAATATAGCGGCTTATGAGGAAAAAAGAAAGGAACAAAATATCACAGAATGACTGAAAAACATGACGGATCTCTGCAGAATCAATGAGCGAAACACTAAAATTTGTTAATCTGAGGGGAGAGAAATTATTTTGTTTGTAAATTATAGATAACCAGTGAGCTCCTTTGTTTCACCTGTGTCACTGAAATAAACAAATCTGATTGGACGATCACGTTTGGTTCTGGTTCGGGACACATTGGAGGGAGTGGGGACCAGACTGATGTCCCTCTGTATAAAAAATGCAGAGGGACATCAGTCTGGATTTGCCAGGCTTCGGGTTTAGAGCCGGTGGTATTGATGCTATTATAGGGCTGTAACTAATGATTCCTTTAGTAGTTGGTCGTGTCTTGATTAGTAAACTAGCCAAACAGTTATTCTTTTACACTGAGGTTTGTGAAATACATTCAAAACCAGATTATGGTTCAAATATATTGAATGAAGTCATCTATTTAGAGTATTATCATTAAAAATTACAATGTCACTGTATTCAAGTCTTTTGGCATATATTTTCAGACTGTAGCTCAGATAATTATTAATCAGTTGATGGTGTCTTGATAGAAGTACATTTACATTACTTGTATTTAGTATTTTATTTAGATGATAAGGATTTATATGGGACAACAAGTAAAGTTAGTGAGTGAGTTAGATGAAGATTGAGTATTTTTGGTATTTGTAAAATGTAAATTAAATAAATATTAAATTATAAATAGAACTTTTTTCTGCATAAATATTTGTTTTTGCATGAACTCCCTCTGCAGGTGTAGTCTTGTGAGTGCAGTTTGGGTCTGATACATAGAGATACCTGTACATAACAGTTTTCAGAGCTTTTGGCTTTTGACTCATCGATCTGCAGGAAATGTCTTTAGTTAACTAAGACTACAGCTCTAACAGTTATTAAAACAATTGATAATTTTTTTAGTCGATTACTTAAAATTATTCTAATTAGTCACCGCCCTACGTGGAAAGCAAAAGATAAATTCAGTTCTGTCACACTGAGTTGAAGAGTGAAGAGGGATTACACAGACATTTACAAAGCCAAACATTTTCTTAATTGGCAACTGTTGTGTATCACTCCTATGTATCAGTTCATTTTTGTATAGTTATGTGACTGTTGACAATCACAATGAACCAATTAGTTTTGCTCCAGTATTTGCAAAGTGTGGTTGTCAATATTGTCTTACTCTAATTAAATGATATCTTCCTGAAGACCCCAATTAACTTTGCAGAGGTGCACGGCTGTTAGCTCAAGTTTGACACTGCTGATATAAAAAGTTATGTTTATTATTTAGTTCATGACAACGTGTTTTATTTCAAATATTATTATACATACAGATGTACTGGTCTTGTCATTACCAGTTATTATTACACAAGCAATTGGCAGCTATATAGTAATTGAATTAGTCCATAACTTTTTTTTTGAGAGTAGTCAAATATTTGGAAGAAAAAGCCATCTAATATGTGCACTTCCTACATTTGACTTTTATAATTGTAAATATATGTATTACAGGCACTTTACCTTATTTGTACTGTTTTAAAAATGTGAAAAACCAAACTAGCTCATTTTAAACGGTTTGCAGTGGCTCGCTTACCGTATGCATTCTGAGCTTCCTAATTATCCACCACAATGAGTTTATAAGCACTTTTCAGAACTCTCAGAGACCAGAGTGCAGTTTTGCCATGGCAACAATAAAATGCTAATTAGTTGCAGACAGCACGCGGTCGACCTATTTTGACCTCAAGAGCGACTCATACAATATATCTGAAGTGGGACAAAATTTGCTAAAATATATGGAAGAAATAGTCTAAAGAGGTTCATTTGATCTTCTGATAATTTATTTTCATAGATTATTTTTTTTTTAGACCAAGGTTTAGTTTCACATGATGTTGCTGTAACGTGTCCAGTCAGGTGATTTAAACAGGTTTTGGTGCTGTCTTCCTACCAGTTGAGGCCGGACGACAGTGCCATCTGCAGCCCCACTTTTTCAGGACAGTATCCTCGGTGTGTGAGCGTAAAAAGACCCCCTCGTCCTCATTTAGAGTCCCACGGGCATGTTTCCGTATATCGATTGTCTCCTTAATCCAGCGACGATTTTTGTTGTCCTCTGTCACAATGGTTGCTCTGTCCCAGTCCATAATGTGGTTCTCTCTTTTACCGTGTTCATAAATGGCTCACGTGCACACCTGCAATGTTTACTTTTCACGTTCTGTCCTATGTTCCTTTTTGCGCTGAATTCCCTCCCTGTTCCCCTGCAATAAAACATACATCACGGACTGCAGAAAACCTGTTTAAATCATCTGATCGGACATGTCACAGCAACATCACGTGACCACTCTGAGTAAGAGCGCTAGTAACAGTCCAAAATGTCAGGTATGAAAGCAAACTGAACCTTGGTCTGAGAAAAGAATCGATTAAAATATATGGGAACAAATCGGGTACAGGGCCTTTAAATTTAAAGTCAGCATTGCAATCTCTTTGAGTAAACCAGTCATTCTAAAACTGTTAAGATGAAGGTCTGCCATATTCTTTGTATATAATATTGATGAAAATATTATATACAAAGGTTTAGTTTATTTAAATGCACATAAAAACATTGACCTACACAAAGGGGTAAGATGTGTACAGGTTTGTTTGGTTGTTTGTTTCTCCACTATTGCTTTTATCTGCTAATAACATTTGAGTCACTTGAGGCCCCCAATGTCTCGTTAGTTGACAAATACATTGGCTATTCTTTTACTTTTGCCACTGAAAATCATATACGGAAATTGTGTGTATTTATCTTGCAGTACATTTCTAGTTGTAAGTAGACTCCTTTTGTACTTTTGCTTTCCGGGGCTGGTTCGTAGTGGATGCAGTCTAAGCAGGGACTCCCGGACTTGCCTCACCCCAGACACTTCTTCCAGCTCCTTCGGGCGTTCCTAGGCCAGCCGAGAGACGTAGTCCCTTCAGCGTGTCCTAGGTTGTCCCCGTTGCTTCCTCACGGTCCAAGAAGAGATGCCCGAGTCATCTCAGCTGCTCCTCTTGGTATAGAGGAGCAGCGGCTTTACTCTGAGCTCCTCCCATGTGACTGAGCTCCTCACCCTATCTCTAAGGGAACGCCCAGCCACCCTGCAGAGGAAACTCATTTCAGGAGCTTGTATCGCTGATCTTGTCCGTGATTACCCCATAGGTGAGACTAGGAACGAGGTAAATTGAGAGTTTTACCTTTCGACCTTTCACATATGACAGTCTGAAATTAACATACTATTTTCAATTTAATTATTCATTCTTGTTTACAGAACTGACCCTGCTATAGAAATAGTAACACCAAAACACCGTGCCCACGTGAAGTATTTGAGTGTAACTTACTAAGAGCGAAAGCATGTTGTCTCCAGATCGTAACGCTATATAAAGCAACCATTTCCAGGGCAACTTTAAAAATGCTATCTTTCATTTATGATATCACTAAGCTGCATGGGAGACAAGAAAATAGAAAAAGATGGTCTGGTCAGGCAATCTTGTGGCATGTAGCTAGCGGCCTTGCTAAGAGCATGTTAAAGCTTAATTAGTGAGAATGGAGGATGAAGTTATGAGTTCGTTAGAGGCTAATTAGGAGAGTCCTTGTGACAAATCAATGATAGATAAGACATGTTAGTGAAAGGACTGGTGTATTTAGCCGTAAGGGTGCTCTGTGGAGTAACCAGGGGATAATGAAGCACTAACAAGCACGGGCAAGTCAAATAGACAAGTTAATTTGAGTTAGGGGTCATTGGAGTTGCGTGAGTGACTTTGACAGTGGTTAACTTTACATACATACCAAATTTTATTTAAAAAATCACGGTCTTTTGTCTCTCAAATCCACTAACAGTAATTAACACTATATTGGTAAATGCGTTAACCACTTTTAAAACACATTACGGTAATTGTTTCCTTGATATATAGCCAGAGTTGTGTTTAACCTTTCTAGTGAGAGGTCCGTCTCTTGCTTGTCGCCATAGAGATTCTACTGCTTTGCCAGAAATGTTGCAAAGTATAGCATTAAACTTAACATATTTTCAATTACATGTGCTTTAATCGTTTCTTAATCTGAGTGGGTCGGCTCTCCACAGATCTGACCTGTAACTTGGCCTGCTGGTGTCACTTGCTTATCCTTGTAGAGATAGATAAGACTTGCAACTGATCATCCGCTGAGTTATTTTTTAACTTTGTCACTTCTTGGATTTTGAGAAATGATTTTGTATTTTGATCTTGTACTGAATATAGCATCTCTTACCTCTAAGTCCCATTGAAAAGCATTGGAGTCTAAATTAGCCTAGTTATCCTGCAGAGTGTAAAGTGGTGCGAATTGGCGTCAGAGAGTAGTGCTGGGGGGAGCTAAGTATTGTCATAATGTAGGCTAACGCGTCTTGGGAGGAGATGCTAGCTTTTGTGCATGTGCAGTGAATTATGGGATACAAAGCAGCAAAGCCAGACTATATTCATTTCAACATTTAAGCCCGCGAGCCTTGATCGTCCTTTAAAATAGGCTAAAGTCCTCAGGAAATGTTACAATATAGTGTTCATTTGCAGCTAAACCAAAATGTGACTGGACAACATATATTACATGAAGTATTTGGGGTGAAACGCAAGCTCAGCATTGCCTTTTAATAATGCAATGCAGGCTAAAATGTCAACGCTAGTCAAGCAAAAAGTATACTGTCCAATGCTTATTTAAATGCCTGGAGTCATCTTGAATTTGAGTCAAGATATTAATATTTCATAAGAGATCATAATAAATCAACCAGTACATGGATAAATGGGAAAAATACATTTGGTGGGTACATTTTTTGACTGCAAATTTAAAAATAGCCATAGCAGTACTGGCATTACTTATCATAATAGGGCTAAGTTAAAACCATATTTTAGAATATCCTCCATGTGCATATGCTTAATGCAATACTGTGTAACTTTCCCGGCAAAACAAAAGCACTGTGGAAACAAGCATGTGTAAATCAAAATTGAAATATGTCTATATATCAGCCACAAAAGTACTTCCACCATTGTAAACCCGGTCACCACTGGGAATGGTTAATAGTTGGCCAGGGTGTCAGTAATCATAGGATTTTATTGTTGTTTGGTGTTTATAATAGTGAATAATGGTAAAATGATGATGTTTCATCTCATAATAATCGCAATCAGATAATCTTGTATAATTCATTTAGGCTGCTCTGTAACAGTTGGAGACATGTTTGAAGTATGGCTATGTTTGTTGATATTTGTCCAGAGGAAGAGGAGGAGGAGAGGAGCATTTGGCCAGCTGGCTCCTGTCCTGTATCCTGGTTTACACACACTGTCATATTAATCAACTAAACATGCGACATTCAAGTTACATTTTACTTTAAAGAAACTGTATGTAACCTGCTCTCTTACTGCTTAAAAAAGCTCAACCTGCGCTGTCAGTGCGTTAACCTGCAGATAGAGGGCACATACAATTCTACAGTTCATTCTCAGTGTGAACAGGCCTCATCTGAACGATCAGAACCTCCAGAATTCACTCACTGAGCTGCAAAGGCTGCACTACCACTGATCCATGATTGGCTGCAGGTGCTGGGGTTTATAACGAGGATTCAGATGAGACAGAGTCCTTTTAGGTTTAAACCAACTGGATTTCAGCATTGAAACTGGTAACCCATGTGCTTTCTGATTGGATAATCATCTTGAGAACCAAAACACCAAATTATAACATAAATACATGGGACGCCATATCTAATGTTTTTGTAATTAAGAATAAATCAGCACTAAAATTGTTATAAGTAACATATATATTTGATTTGAACGGGTTTAACATCTCCATGGAGGTGGTATTGCTTTGCCTGGTATGTTCCACACTATGGCATTAAACATATCACTCTTGCATTTGAAACCTGGCCAGGTGGGTCACTTGCCAAGAGTAAACCAGGTCTAAACCAGGTCTGAACCAGGTCTAAACCAAGTCTGAACCAGGTCTAAACCAGGTCTAAATCAGGTTTGAATCAGGTCTGAACCAGGTCTAAACCATGTCTAAACCAGGTCTAAACCAGGTCTAAACCAGGTCTGAACCAGGTGTGAACCAGGTCTGAACCAGGACTAAACCAGGTCTGAACCAGGTGTGAACCAGGTCTGAACCAGGACTAAACCAGGTCTGAACCAGGTCTGAACCAGGTCTGAACCAGGTCTAAACCAGGTCTGCACCAGGTCTGCACCAGGTCTGAACCAGGTCTGAACCAGGACTGAACCAGGTCTGAACCAGGACTAAACCAGGTCTAAACCAGGACTGAAGCAGGACTCTATATTTGTTAGTATAATTATGAAGTTCTAGCAGCATTTGAGCCTCCAGTGATTGAATGCTTGGTATGAGTGGATTTAAAGATGGCGGCACAGTTCAATATAAAGTAATGGTATTCAGTGAAGGATGAGACACAGCGAATCAATACGACTGGAACAACCACAGGGTTCTAATGTAGTGCAGAGGCCCGAATGCTCTAAAGGTAAATAAAGGAAAACAGGAGGGATAGAGGCTTTAAAATGTGTTGAATTTATGTAAATCTTTGCTATGTTTTTTCCCTTTATTTTGTTGGATTTCAAACTCTATAAAGTGATGTCATACTCCCAGATGGACATATAAAAGCCAATTTGTCCTGTTAATAACTGTACTTTGTCATGAAATATCCAAAAGGTAAAGGCACAAATGTTGAACCTGATAATTTCGATAAGTGACTAGACCCACGGACTCACTGTATTACAAGACAAATCTGCATTTAACAATAATCATCTGGTATAAATATCATTGGCCTATAGAATCTTGTGATGTCATCTGAAATACAGCAATTGATGAATTAGAGCCAGGAAGAACTTAAACAGATTTACTTCCTCCTTTCACGGTTTGAAACTCATGTACTCCCCATGCTTAGGCATAGGCGACACAGTGGCTGAGAAAGTTCTCCCTGTGTCTGGGTGGGTCTCCTCTGGGCACTCTGGTTTCCCCCATCAACCCAAAACATGCACAATAGGTCAAATCCTCCAGCTAAGGTAGTCCTGAGCAAGGCTAGCTCAAGATCTAAAGATGCATTGAAGGATGGGTCAAACGCAGAGAACAAAGTTTCCTACCTTAAAGGCGCCGTACCAGATTTTTACTGTTTTAAAAATGTGAAGCAGTCCAAAGTTATTCCTCACTTACCTTATGCATTCCAAGCATCCTAATTATTCACCACAATGACAAAACTAGCATGCCAACACTTCTAACAATAAAATGCTTTCTAATTTTGCTTAAAAACATGGGAAAACAATAGGTAAAGAAGTAGTTATTTAAGAAGTATTTAAGATTGTTTTGGCTTAGGTTACTTCAGTGTCATACTATTTCAAACCCATCCCATTGTAGATTCTTATGCTTATTAATCCACCAATACTGAAGTAGTAAAAATACATTGGTTTATATCGCACTTTTCCTGGAACCTAACCGCGTTTTACATTTTGAACATAAAGGTTACAGTACATTCAGTTGATCAATATTGGAGGCATGAGATGGAGAGCCATGTTGTTTGAAGGTTTATGTGGAGAATATTAAGTGACGCATGCTAGCTAAAAAAGTCCTATAGTGTGGCAATTCTGCAATAACAACTTTTAAGAACAAACAGCCAGGATCTCAAGTCTGTTTAGAGTTCAAGTTTACAAAAGAAAGACTTCAAACTCAGGCAGAGTATTCAATTTCTTTTCAACAATTTCTTAGACCAAAATTGCCCCTTTTTCAGTTTCTTGGTGTCTATCAGAGTTGAATACAAAAGCTTTGGATTGTGATCTGAAAACACTGACAGTTTTAGACAATACAGAGATTTGAAATATTAGTCTCTAGCTAGTTTTATTATATGCACAGTTTGAAGTTCTAAACAAGAAATATGGGTTTTTTGATTGGATAAAACTACTAGTACTACTACTACTACTACTACTACTGCTGCTACTACTACTACTACTACTACTACCACTACTACTACTACTACTACTGATAATTGAAGACTAAACCACAACTTAGACAGGACTAGACCAGAAATCCTATGAACCAGGGATACCGAGATATATTATGTTTTGTTTTGTTGTTGTTTTTTTACCTAAACTTGGTCGAAAACCTAGCTGGACCAAAAGAAGGACAATACTAAGGTCTTTAGATACCCAGGTGCAAGCCAGAACTGAACCAGGACTGAACCAGGACTACCCCAGCCCTGCAACCTAACCTATCTTGTAAACACGCAGTAGTACCAAAGTTAAGATGTTTTGTTTTGTTTGTGTTTTTTTCTGGAAAGTCAAAGATCAGAAAAGCTTATAGTCAACAAGATCTTGACCAGAACTAAACCAGGACTACTCTAATCCTGCACTCTAACCCACATGTAAACACACAGTAGTACCAAAGTGGCCCAAAAGAAGGACTTTACCAAGGACCAAAGCAGAACTACACCAGGATTAAACCAGGTCTAAACAAGGTCTTTAGTCAAACCAGGTGCAAACCAGGACTAAACTAGGACTAAACCAGGACTAAACCAGGACTACTCTAACCCTGCACCCTAACCTCCATGTAAACACGCAGTAGTACCAAAGTAGTCTGAGGACGGCCCAAAAGGACTCTACCAAGGTTCAAAGCAGAACTACCCAAGGTCTATAGTTAACCAGGTGCAAACCAGAACTAAACCAAGACTAAACCAGGACTAAACCAGGACTCAACTAGGACTAAACCAGGACTAAACCAGGACTAAACCAGGACTACCCTAGCCCAGCATCCTAACCTACATGTTGTAAACACGCAGTAGTACCAAAGTGGTCTGAAGATGGCCTTTCTGTGTCATGAATAATTTGTGACACTGAAAGCTCTTGATGCTAACCTTAAGAGTTGCGTCCTGGTGGGGTTTTCCAACACAATCCTCTTACTTTGTCCACATACAAATATATAGACACACACACAGACGCACACACACACAAATATGGCGTGGTGGATTTATTTTCGCTGTGATGAAAAGGATTATTGGATCAGGGAAGGGAGTGAACGCAGTTTTAGCTCAGTTTGGTGCGGCCATTCACGATGACTATCTCTGCGTCCTGATCGATGTTTTTGGATTTATTTTTCAAACTTTGGATTCAAATTTTTTGATAAACTGGAATGGATTTTGGGAAGTTTTACTAATTTACAATGGAGTAGCGAAAAAGGATGCTAATGGATTTATCGGAAGTGATGACATGATGAAGAGATGTATCCAAGCGTGGGACAAAATCGGTTGGATTCTTGTGGGGATGACGTGCTCATTTAGTAGGCATTTTGGATTTTTAACTCATTTTTCCCTCATTTATTTCCATGAAAAGGTTTATAATAGTAAAACATTTGATCTAAGGATGCAAGATTAATCGCAATTTGAATGGAAGCAAATAGCAAAACTCAAAGACTGCGATTTTTGAAGTACCATTCCGTTTTATTCTTTAAAAAAAACTGCTAAGCCTGGAGTTTAGATCTATAAAAACATGTTCTAAAATGGGATTCTTGTGTTAGTTTGTCAGTTCAGATTTTTTTCTTCAGGACGTGTTTAAAATGTGAAATTTGAACAGAATCCTATTATTAAAACATAAATCAACAAATCTAATCGCAATGCTTGTCAGAGCAATTCCAATTTGATATTTTTTTCAAATCTAGTACTCGCTTTTTTCAGCAAGTTCAACAAAATTTAGTCCTTGTTATAAATAATGTAAAAATGTAACTTGAAAACAAAATGTTTTACCTTTTTTAAATCTTGTCATTTGAGCCACTGTATTTTGGCTTAGTTTTCTACATCCCCTAATACAGAAATTTAGCTTGCACTTTGATTTGTATAGATTTATATTTGAATGATTTAGAGGCACAAATGAGTTGCAGTTAACAGGACTTACAATGATCTTGTTGGCTCTCGGCCTTTAAGTTAACGGCAGTGAGCCAAAGCCATTGACTTAAATACTATATCCCTTTTACGTTAAATTCCATACTCAAAACAGGATCTTCAAATGAATGAAAAAAAATGTCCCTGTTTCTTGTAATTGTACTGTTAAAGCAGACATATTCTGCAAAATGGACTTTTCAGAGCTTTTAACTGTGTTATAATTGTTTTTCCTTCTCATTTACACTCTCAAAGTTGTATTTAGAGTGATTTGGGTTAGAGCAATCTTTATTCTCCTCTATTCAAGACGTCATTGCTGCGATCAACCCCTGTTTTCACCTCCACCGGTACGGCCACTGCTCTGTTGTTACTTTGTTCTATGATTTTATTTTCTTAATTGGTGATGGACATAGGGTAAGGCAGCGTTGTGTAATCACTTTGGCACAAATGAAGAGTAATGTACATGGTCTAGCAGAGTGGCTCTTTGTTGTGATGACGTTTACCGTGACGTTAGCTCCCATTGGGCTTTGCAATTTTCCAACACGGAAATCAGCAGACTTGTTTCTTTGATGAAGTCGTTTTAGATGAATATTGCGATTTAAAATGTCCAAATTATAACATAATGATCCACAAGTGTCATAGATTGTAACTAAGCAGCACACACAAGCACAATATGTTTGAATTCATTCTCACTTTATGTACGATATTTGAATGTTTTATTAAAGTGCAGTAGTTTATAGTTATTGTGTTGTCTTGTGTTGCAGCCATAAGAACAAACCGTCAGGCTGGCCTCCCCCTGCTCCAGGCTCCTGGGGGGGACTACAGGGACCTCCGTACAGCTGGGACAGTATGAACAGCTCCAGAGAGGACTACCTCACCAGGTAAGTACTCCAATACTACCACTACTTTAACTATTAGAAAGAAGAAAGTACTGTTACACTAGCACTATATTTATACTTTACTACTACTACTGCCAGTTCTACAGTAACTGCTTTTGTTACTACTACTACTACTACTACTACTACTACTACTACTACTACTACTACTACTACTACTACTACTACTACTACTACTACTACTATAACTTCTTTACATCGCATTATTCATTTAGACTACAGTTATAACCACCTACTACTACTTCTATTGAGTTAAAATGCTATTCCTTATTCTACAACTATATCCTACTACCTTTCTATCGCTACTACAGTCTAAACTACTGCAACCCATGACTACTACTACAACAAGAAACTACTCCTTGCCATCTCAGACCATTTGCGACTTGCTTGCAAATATTTTTTATTCATAATGCTTTTACTATATCCCCAAATTAGACAATATATTACACTTGCATTGACTTGTATTGACTCTATCTTGGCAATAGAATGAAACCAATTTTCTCTGAGTCGGAATCTCGTTTGGTCCTATCTCCTTGTCTCCTCTCTCCTTGTCTCCTCTCTCCTCGTCCCCTGTCCACTTCTCTGCTATCTGCTAAAGTCCACTCTAAGTTCATTTGTATGCAGTTGCCTTTTTATTGTTTTAGCCATTTGTCATTCAGTAAGTGCTGCTTCACTTCTGCTGAGTAAACATACAATCTCAAACTAAAGTGGTCTGAATGGAATTTTTAACAGTGGAGGTTATGACTAAAAAGAGACTCCCGTGTTTAAAAATTTGACAGCGCTGTACCTGATTTTTGCCATCTTAAAAAACGTGAAAAACTACTAGTTCATTTTAAACAGTTTGCAGTGGTCCATAGTTATTCTTCGCTTACTTTATGCATTTCGAGTATCCTAAGTATTCATTCCAAGCTGTATGAAACTCTCAGACACCAGAGTGGGGTTTTGTGGGCAACAACTAGCACGCTAACAGTGCACTTCCTGATTCTCACACAATAACATGCTTTATAGATGTAGCCAGAACATAGTGGATTTATTTTTACCTCAAGAGCTGCTTATATAACATATCTGTACTGAGGCAACCCAAATTTTGCTTGTACACAGCGTTTTATTTCACAAAAATCAGGAAGTGTGTGCTTAGCATGCAAGTTGTTGTCAGCTTTAATGTGACGGCAAAGCTCTGATCTCTGAGAGTTGCGAAAAAACGCTTATAAACTCATCGCGGTCAACAATTAGGATGCTCTGAATGACTCTGGACCACTGCAAACTGTTTAAAATGTAGTTCTGTTCACGTTTTTAAGGCATTAAAAATCAGGAACTGCACCTTTATGTAGTATATAGATAAATAAATTCATTATAGTCCCCAAGTCCTTCCCATTTTGGTTTAAATTAACAATTACTCATCCTGACTACATTATGCTGCTGCCTGGACTTTTGCATCTCACTCAAACTATTCTACAGGTTTTTTTTTGCCTCAATCTCATTTCTTTTCTGTACTTTTCACTTTCCTCTTTGTCCTTTTTGCCGTATTGGAAAAGTTATATTTGCAAGAAGAAAGATGACTTTTTCTCAGTGATTGTGCCCAAAGAAAATACAATGCAGCCTTGGTATTAGACTACTACTATTATTACTATTACTACTACTGCTGCTACATAAAATAAGAGGTTCAAACCCCTTTAGGATCCTACTGTCTTTCTGCCTTTGGGCAAGACACAGATGACATAACAGCACACCAGCCTAGTATGAATGTGGTGTGTTGGTGTGTGTTTGTGTGACGTGGCCATTTTGGATTTTCTTACATGGGTTTCATAAGTTTGTTCTAGTTGAAATTTACAGCTCAGAAAATAAACAAAATAAATACTGTATATCATTCCAAATAAAAAGCAAAAACACAGCTCCGTGCCAAAGGGAGTGAGTAGAAATAAAAAATACTTATACTCCCACCCCCATTTAATAAAAGTCCGGCCAGTCCCACTAGATTGACCCCGACACCCTGCACAGACAGTGGTCAATGACACTTCGAGACTTTTATAAACCTATAGACAAATCTGCAGCCATTATCATCCAGTCTACAGTCTGTGGATTTACATATGGAGCTGGGATCTCCGTAAATCTGACATAATGAGACTCACGGCTCAATCCTGATCATCTCTACCCTCTGTCACAGGGCGGGTTAATCCCAAAGGAAAGGGGCAAAAGGGGGTAGGAGTTCACAGTGAAGAGTTGATAGTAGTTGCAACGACACTTCTTAAAGGGCCTTTATGATGATCTTTCCTGATCTATGTTATAATGTTGTTTTCTCATCAAAAACGTACCAGGAGTTGTGTTTTGTTTCATTCACTCATGTTTACCGCTCAAACCTTGCATATTTAGGTGCTTTTCTCAACGGAAAACACTCTGTTCCACCTT
The DNA here is from genome assembly GCF_009829125.3 of Periophthalmus magnuspinnatus. Lineage (NCBI taxonomy): Eukaryota > Metazoa > Chordata > Actinopteri > Gobiiformes > Gobiidae > Periophthalmus > Periophthalmus magnuspinnatus. The sequence goes on along the minus strand of NC_047127.1, from coordinate 12,477,312 downwards.
GTGATGTCATCATGTGGTAATACAGGAAGTGCTCTGCTGTGTTTTTAAACTCTGTACACCTTCACTAGAATCATCTGGATAATTTCAAACCTGGAATTGCAAATTTCTACTGAACTAAAGGTAAAAAAGTAGCTGTTGACTTGAAAGCTACCACTCCATGACATCACTAGGTGGAACAGCGCATTTTGAGTGTTGAAGATGTATATAGACTAATAAACCAGTGTTACTCAAACAAAAACATGTTTTTGGTATGTTACATGTACAGAAAATATTTTGAGTACCTGTATTGGGGTACAGTAATTCTTTCATTTGATGGTATTCAACACAGTTACTTCTAAAATCGGAGGAATAAAATTTTGGCTTCAAGCTGGACTGTTTTAGTAAAGAAAATAGACAACACAGCTCTTGTGATGAGGCGTGTGTATTTTCTTTCTTTAATCAGTGAAAAATAAATGCAGAACAAACATAATGTTGTGTTTTAAACTCGTGGTCATGTTTTTAGACTATACTATAATGCAGCTTGGTGTAAAAGTATTGAGAATACAGTAGTCTGATTGGTCCATATAACAGAATTACAAACATTACATTACAAAATACACGTTAACGTTGGTATTCAGGATTCTGTAAATACATTTTTAAAGTGTTCTTCTCAACTGACAGCATTGTAACCTGACTTAAAGCTCACAAGACTCAATTTTATGTAATATGGGACTTTTAATAGTAACTACATTCATACATCATCATCATTTGTAATTAAAGTCACACTATGCATCATTTAAGCTTTTCACCACTTTACGACGCCATGATATTTTACATTCTGTAACTTATTTCGCATTCAAAGTTAGACGTGCACATCGCGGTGGTCTGATTTTGACACAAAGTGCTGCATTTGCAATAGACTTTCACAGTCGTCACAGTCCATAGTCTCAGCACCGACTGTACCAGGGGAGCTCTTTATAGAAATACAGTTCAATAGAGACAATATTAATTACTGTATCTGGTATAGCGTCCCAGGCTCTAATCCCGCACGAGGCTGTTTAAAAAGAAAAAGGTTACATTTCATTTGCTGAGGGCTTTTAGTGCGCTCGTTAACCTCGAAATACCCCACAAGACATAACATAAATTCAAGAAGGATTATAAGTGTAAGTGGTTTTAATAGCGGCTAATTAATGGAGATGCATGTAAGTGTCTCAACAAAAATAACTCAACTTACTTGTAAATTTAAAGTGCGCAGCTGCAGTGCAGTTGGGGTATTTTGTGGTCTATAATTAGGGTTGTAATAAGACTTTGCGATAATGTAATTTCAAAGCTGTTAAAATATGTTGAATCCTGAGCTCATTTGACTATATATATTGTTTTACTGTTGAAATCTAAGCAATTTTTTGCCTATTATATCATTCTTAACCTGATCAGACTATCACAATATATAGTATACTCAGAGATTTTATTATAAGCTTATGGAGATACAAGCAACTGTCTCAACAAAATACCTCAACTTTGTCATGTTTGGACTAGTAATAAAGTCTGTGCGAAGCTACTGTAGCCCATTTGGGACATTTTGTAGGCTATATACAGAAGGGTTGTCATAAGAACTTGCAATATTGTAAGTTGAAGTCACACATTATGGTGGACTGTAGAAATATTTTGAATCCTGCTCTGCTTGGACTAAATGCATTCGTTTATTGTTGAAATTCTGTTAAATCTTAAGCCTTTGGAATATTTAATGGATCTTTATTAACCTGCTCAGATATTCACAATACATTTGATTCTCAGAGGTTGATCCTGAGATGTTATTAAAATGTGTTAGTCTTAAAGCATGTGTATTATTCATTCTCCCCTCAGATAGTAAGATAGTATTGTAGCCACATCTGCCCTGGGGTACACTAACAGAAGCGAGGCTGCCAATCTGCGCCATCAGCTCCTCCAACCACTAGCAGCTGTTGAGGCGGTCTATAATTAGTAATTGTTGCATGATTGTTGCATAATACTCTGATCAAATGCCTTTTCAAATCCTCAATACAAAAAATCTATTACTTTTGTTTAGATATAGACGTTTAATTTATATAGATGACATATTTATGTCATATAAATGTTATTAACAATTTGGATTATTATTTATTCTTACTTATCTTTTGCTGCAGGTACTGCTATTACTACTGCTACTATTACTACTGTTACTGCTACTGCTACTGCAACTACTACTGCTACTACAACTACTACTGCTACTACTGCTACTGCTACTACTACTGCTACTGCTGCTGCTGCTACTACTGCTACTGCTACTGCTACTGCTACTACTATTACTACTACTATTACAACTACTACTGCTACTTCTACTTCTACTGCTTCTACTACTGTGACCGTACTGACTTGTCAAACCTGATCTGGTCAGATTTCACTAGCTAAGCAGGGCTGGGCCTGGTTAGTACTTAGATGGGAGGTCGCTGAGTGCCCCAGGTACCACAGTGGGTCGCTAGTGGAAAACTTTCATTGTGTCCTTAGGCAAGACACTTCACCCGCATTACCTAGTATGAAAATAGTGTGTGCGTTGGTAGTGGTTGGAGGGGCTGATGGTGCAGATTTCAGCTTCACTTCCATCAGTCTGTCCCAGGGCAGCTGTGGATACAGTTGGACCACCATTGAGTGTGGAATGAATGAGTAATGAGTGAATGAGTAATGCACTGTAAAGCACTTTGGGTGTCATGAAAGACGCCATATAAATCCAATAATTAATGAATTAATGAATGAATCTTTTGAGCACTTGACAGTAGTCTTATTCTCTGTCAGTTTTAGTATTGCAGCCTCTGGAGTTTTGACAGTACACAGTGGTGCAGTTTTCTGTCCTTGAGGGATCAGAGCCAGAAGTGTGATTTATACAGCGCTAATGTGACACAATGACACCAGTCAAAATACATCTCACTCACTTTAAGCAGTGATTCATCTGCAGAATGGAAAGAGATGATCTATGTTTCTATTTATTTGTGTCAATATAAAATTTGATATTTTTTCCTTACTGTATTGTATTTTGCTGTATTTCATTTTAATTATTTTTATCTGTTTGCATTATTTTTAATTTGTGAAGCACTTGTGATGACCATGTGTGTCATCTCTCACAGACAGAGAGTACAGTAGCTTTATTACTAATATTCTGTAACTGCATTACATTTACATCACTCGCATGCTCTTGTACGTTATAGTAGCAATAGTAGCAGTAGCAGTAATAGTAGTAGTAGTAGAAGCTATTAGTAGTATTTTGTAACTGTACATTACTCACATGTCTCTGTTTTGATCACAGCCAAGTAGTAGTAGTAGTAGTAGTAGTAGTAGTAGTAGTAGTAGTAGTGGCAATAGTAGTAGTAGTAGTAGTATCACTCACCATGTTTCTGTGCTCCTTCACAGTCAAGTAGTAGTAGAAGAAGAAGCAGTAGTAGTAGTAGTAGTAGAAGAAGAAGTGGCAATAGTAGTAGTAGTAGTAGTAACACTCACCATGTTTCTGTGCTCCTTCACAGTCAGGTAGTAGTAGTAGCAGAAGTAATAGTAGTAGCTGTAGTAGTAACTTTATTAGTATTATTCTATCACATGTCTCTTCTATCTGGTCTTCCACAGTGAGGTAGTAGTAGTAGCAGAAGCAGCAGCAGTTGTAGTAGTAGTAGTAGTCTTCTGTCACTGTGCCTTACTCACATGTGTCTCCTGTCTGTTGCGGTCACAGCCAGATAGTAGTGGAGTAGTAGTCGTAGTGGCAGTAGTAGTCGTAGTGGCAGTAGTAGTCGTAGTGGCAGTAGTAGTAATAGATACAGTAGTAATACATGCAGTAGTATTAGAAGCAGTAGTTGTAGAAGCAGTAGTAATAAATGCAGTAGAAGTAGAAGTGGTAGTAATAGATGCAGTAGTAGCAGTAGTATCACTCACCATATCTCTGTGGTTTGTCACAGCCAGGTGTCTCAGAGCAGTTCCCTGGAGGAGGTGCACTTGGACGGGCTGCCTCCTGCTCCTCGCCTGGTGGAGATGAGGAGAGACCCGGTGCTCGGCTTTGGGTTTGTGGCCGGCAGTGAGAAGCCCGTGGTCGTACGCTCCGTCACTCCAGGTAACAAGACACTGTAGTTCATTAAAGGTGCACTATGTAACATCCCTAGTCTAGTCCACTGACAGCTTGCTTCTAAGGACATGCTATTAATTACCCTGGGATGTTCCACTGTATGGCACTAAACTCCATGGAGACAAGCAGGTCACATCACCAGGTGAAGTTACAGGTTAGATCTGTGGAGAGGCAACTCTGCTCACAGTAATAATGCATGCTGTTCAAGGTATTTTTGAGTAGCGATGGTCTGATTTGAATTTCTTTATGCCGTTACTGATATCTGATATTTGTCTTGCTGGTGTGGCCGGTAACATAAATTTGGTCTGTACTATTAATTTTAAAAGCTTAATATCGGTTAAGTTCATTTGTAAGTTTCACTATAACTTATGGCTTTGTAAAAATAAAAAGACAATGTATTTATCTGGCATATAAATTCATATTTTCCTACAAACTGGGAAACACACAGACTTGACCAGAAAAAGTATCTGTGCCAAATGTCCTCAAAATGTTCAATATTGAACTGATACCAATATCTTGGGAAATCTTACGATATAACTGATAAACCATCCATGTTTTTGAGTAAGAAAAGAACCAGAAACTGAATAGATGCAAGATAGATACTTAAGTTTAATGCCATGCTGAGGAACTCTCTAGGCATAGAAATTACATCTCCACTGAGACAAACAGTTGACAGATCCCTATTAGAAAAGTTACACAGTGGACTTTAAAATCTACTATAAATGTATATTTGACTTGCTTTATACATATTTTGTTACTTATAGTATTATTCAGAACTTAATTATGCTTTGTTTATTTTTATATTTGAGATACTGTGTAATTTGCCTCTTGGATCAATGAAGTTTGTCTAATATTTGTTCTAAATTGTATTGGGATTTTAATTTTACGATTTTAACTATGCAACTGTTTTAGGAGGTAGTTTGAACCTTGCTGAGACCAGTGCGTAGTGTTGTGTCCTTGGGCAATACACCACTTAACACTTACTACCTATTTATGAATGTAATCAAAGAGAAATTTAACATCAGTTTTTGACATTTAGCATCATAGACCATGTTATATTTCATTTTCTTTCCTAGTTTCTGTGTAATCCTTTGTTTTTTTTGCCTTGCAAAATTGAAATGTATATCAAAAATGTCATCAGTTACTTTAACAGCATTATAAATATGTCAACCAAACATCGCTTGATGTGCTTCTTGCATTCATGTGATGTGTTAAAATGTCCTCTCAGCAGATACCACTGCTGACGGTAGCGCTCCATGCCCTATATAACTTCAAACTGAACGTATACAAGGGGAAATAATGAAACATAAAGTAAATGAATGTTTAGTTGGAGGTACTGTTTGTTTTGGTTCCTGGCTGGTTTTCAAAATGGAGGCCTGACTGTTTCAGCTGCCTGCACCCTGATCACCCATTTCAATAATCAATCAATGCTGCATGCTAACGAGACAATTGAACTAATGAATATTCAGGAATGAGATGATATGCCAAGGGAGAATTCTCACATGGGGGGCCGTTTAGAAAGTTGAATGGCAAATTAAAGGCACTGTACTGTAAAAACAGAATTAATTTTAAGTTCACTTTAAACAGTTTGCAGTGGTCCAAAGTTATCCCTAACTTACCTTATGTGCTTCGAGCATACTAATTATTCACCGCGATGAGTTAATAAGTGCTTTTCACAACTTTCAGAGGACAGAGTGGAGTTTTGCTGTCATCTAACAACAACAAGCAGGCTAACAGTGCACTTCTTGATTATTGGACAATAAAACGCTTTCTAATTAGATGCAGACAGCACGCAGCTGATTTATTTCGTCCCCAAGAGCTGCTTATACAATATATTTGCACTGGGACAAGACATATTTTGCTCAAATTCATGGGAAAAATTGGGCCTTTAATGTTCAACTTCCGTGCTTAGATGTTGAATAATGGCACCGCTTTCTGAAGATATTGTGAAAAAAAGACTAAAGTAAAGTAAGCTAAGCTCAGTAATTACAGAGATATTAACCATAACTATAGGAATTTTGATGCCATGAGAATACAGTACAACCTATTCATTATTAGTGGATGGAATTGTATAGTGGAAAGGAGTTCAAAAATGGGATATAGTATATACAAATATAGTTGGAAGTTAATATAGATCCCCATATTTTGAATTCAAACTGTCCAGCTATCCACATTTCCTTAAAAGTATTTTCTAGTTTAATGTCATTGAGTAGTTTTGTGTCAGTTTAGCCCATGAGGTTAAGTTTATTTTCATATATATTTTGTTTTAGGTGGTCCATCTGAGGGGAAGCTGTTGCCTGGCGATGAGATTATAATGATCAATGATGAGCCTGTGAGTTCTGCTCCCAGAGAAAGAGTCATCGACCTGGTCAGGTAAACAGCACACACCAGAACACACCTGGACACAACTGAACACGCCTGGGCACACCTGGGCACACCTTGACACACCTGGACACACCTGGGCACACCTAGATACACCTTGACACACCTGGACATACCCGGACACACCTGGGCACACCTGGACACACCTGGGCACACCTAGATACACCTTTACACACCTGGACATACCTGGACATACCTGGGCACACCTGGACACACATGGACATACCTGGACATACCTGGGCACACCTGGACACACATGGACATACCTGGGCACACCTAGATACACTTGGACACACCTGGATACACCTGGGCACACAAGGACACACCTGGACACACAAGGACACACTTGGACACACTTGGACACACAAAGACCTGCCTGGACACACAAGGACACACTTGGACACACAAAGACACAGCTGGGCACACCTGGACACACCTTCATATAGGCCTGTCACGATAATTACTAGGGAATGGGAGGATATGGATTTTTAATTTTTTTTACTGATACTGATATTTGATCTTTCTCTTGTTACTGGGACCGATAACCAATATTTGCCAATGCCAGTATTTTGTTTTTTAAATCCCTAACAAGGCCCACAAATTTGTCTTAAGTCAAAGTAAAGATCACAAATAAACTATTCAAAATGATAATAAAATATATTTATTTGGGTATAAAGTAATTTGTTGCATATTTGTGTAAAAATACAGCCATATAACACTCTCTTTTGAGGCAGTGATCTGTTCAAAATGAGCACACAGACAATGGAGCAGTGCAAAAAAATATTGGCATTGAATATTGAAACAAATTTGGACGATACCGACACTAGAACCTATATGTATATTTTCTTTGTACTAGTGGGGAATTTTTGGATTTTTCTGTACTATGACTATGTGACTATGATGAGATTCGAGCTGAAGAGAGTTGAATAGTGATATGCAGCTCTGTGATACTTTATGACCAAATTCAGCTTAACCATAATGTTAAGGCAGTTTTAGTTTATAATGCTGCTGTTAACAATCCATATCTGCCGAATGGACCACTTATTAAAGTTAAAGCAACACTTTCTGGAGGTGACTTGTTCCCTGCTTGATTCCATGGAAATAGAAAGTCAAAGCCATATTATGGAACATTGTGTACTGTGGCTTTAAGTTTCCACAAATTCAAATAGCTTTTACTTATTTTTGTCTCATTCCTTTAATGAGCATTACAGTGTGTTTGCCAAATCTCTCACTGGTTAGTGAATCTGAAATTATGTGCAGACGGCAGCAGTATTTGGACTAAAATCTATAATTATACATTTCTACAAACACATTACATCACTTCTTTTCTTTCTTTGTTTTTAGGAGCTGCAAAGAATCCATATTACTGACTGTTGTCCAGCCGTATCCTGTAAGTACTTTTTATTCATTTTAAGCCTCATGGTCATCTTACATAGCCATAAATCATATAAATATGTTACAATGGGCACATTTTACAAGCAATAGCCTATGCCTGTTTGTTCAATGCTTCATGGGCCCTACATTTTCAGCGGGAAAGAGCTTTTGAACATATACTAGAACCAGACACCTTCTCGTTAAAGGGTAAATACATACTGTAATGGTTGTAGTCCTAGTTTAGACCTGTTTTTGTGCTAGTCTTTCAGTCTTTACTCCAACATTAGTCCTGGTTTAGTCTTGGAGCAGATTTAGACCTGGTTTAGTCAGTGGTTAGTATTCCTGTAGTCCTACTGAAGCTCTTACTGCTTTCTTTACCTGGAATATTCCACAGTACGGCATTAGAATTATGTATTTTGCATTTATTCAATTACGGATGTTTTTATTACTTACCTGCTTGCCTTCATGGAGATATGTTTAATGCCGTACTGGAACATTACATTACATTATTCAAACAATAACATCCTCACTCAACCAGAAAAGTTACGCAGTGGACCTTTAACTTTGTCCTAGTTTCATATTATCCAGCTCTAATCATTTCTGCTGCTCTAGACGAAATGTATACACGAACACTATCTATTTATACAACATGTTTATCTCTCTCTTTTTGTCCATCTGTGCATCTCTTCTTCACCTCCTTACCCTTTTTCAGTCCCCCAAATCGGCGTTTATCAGTGCCGCTAAAAAAGCCATGCTCAAGACAAATCCCGTCAAAGTGCGCTTTGCTGAGGAGGTCATCATCAATGGACAAGTCCCAGTAAGTCTTCCTCCTTCCTCCTCCTCTTTTTCTTCCTCATCTTTACACGTTTATCATATTATATGGGATTTCATGGGCAGTGCCAGATGGTTATCTATCACATACCAGCATGTCCTCTCACATATTACACTGCACCTGTTTAGGCTTAAGTTGTTTGGACAATTTGAATAATCTGTAGACATGTTTTTGCAGTGCAGTTTGTCATTGATGGAAATGGCAGTACAGAATGCATATATAAAGACTGGAGAGCGTATTGAAGACATGTGTAACACTCAGGGAAAAGTGGACTAATGTGTAGTTTCTAATCTAATCTAATGCTGCCATGTTTTATTAACCGAAGCCAAAATGAGTCAAATAAGCCGTACATATTTTACAAACTGTATTAACATTTCAAAAGCAAGTAAAGACTATTTTCGTCCTGTTTGCAAAAGCACATTAGATACAACAACACAAACCCTAGGCAAGGTAAGGCAAGCGTATTTTTAGAGCACAATTCGTACACAGTAATCCAAAGTGCTATACCGAATAAGAATGACATTAAAATAAAATATGTGTGCAAGTTGGGGCAGGGATATTTTTACAATTTGTGAATTTATAAAGCTCATATTTAAAGATTGATTTTGACGTTAGTAGTTGGCAACCCTGTAGTGGTTATTATACTTGAAGTCTGAATGTATTCTGTCGACTGCCATGTTGTCATCCAGGCAAGCTCAGTACAGCAGATGTGTGTGTTGTGATGTTTAATTTAAATGTTTATTGTGTAACTTTTCTGGTGGAAGGTCTGGCCTCTGCTTGTCTCCATGGAGATATTATTACTTTGCTTGGATAGTTCCACAGTAAACTTCTATCATGTATATATTCAATTGAATGCATTCTCACTGTGAACGGGGTCGCCTCTCCACAGTTCTGCCCTGTAACTTCGCACTTGCTTGTCTCCATGGAGATGCAATAACCTATCCATGAAGTCAAGCAGGTAGCAGACCTCACCACCGGAAAAGTTACCTAGTCCATCTTGAACTTATTTGTACTTTGCAAGAAACAGACTAAAACTAGAATTAAGAAACTAGACAATTATCAGACAATACACCACCTACAGTATGTGATTAAATTCTTTCTTAGGATAGATAAAAAGATTAGACAGCACAAAAATCAATTTATTTCTAGCTCCTGTTATATGCAAAGTGAAGAGACTAAAACACCAAAGCTAAATCTTATCAATATGTGCTTCCTACTAGTGTTGTGACGATACTAAAATTTCAAATGAGTATCTAGTTTTAATATTGATTAGTATCTGATTTCTGATACTTCTGACATCCCTACTGTCTAGTTAATTCACTAAATGTGTTATCTTTTTCAGAACCCAGTAAAGGACAACTCCCTCCTGTTCATGCCAAATGTGCTGAAAGTTTACCTGGAGAACGGGCAGACCAAATCATTTCGTTTCGACAACAGTACGTCTATTAAGGTTAGTGTCTCATCCCGAGGCCGCCCCAGGCCTAAATGAACGAAACCAGAGTCTACAGAGCATGGATAATTAGAGCAAACGCATTTCATTTCATTTCGTTTCCAAATTGTTCCTTGCTGCTTTCCACTCTCCATAACTCCACGAGACTTCTCACTGGAATTTAATTACCGTCTAAGGCTGTCAATTTTGCTTATTCAAATAGGGTTTAACATGCTCCCATGCGTCTTGTTTACAAAGCAATAAGTCTTATGCAATGTTTTTCCAAGTAAAATTGTGATTAGCTTTAGCGTATCTTTTACATTGACTTTTCCCTGTTACCAACTGGCGTACATATAGGGCAGTGATTTGCAAATTGAAAATATATTTATGTTTATAGTCATAATAAAGAATGAAGAAAGACTTATGGTACTTCATAGTGACTACTTACTTAAGGGGTTGAGCTTAGGGGTTAGGGTATTATTTAAAGAGGAGGTATTTTACTTTTATGGGGGTTTAACTGCTAACACGTAATATATTTAGTCACTTCCCCTTCAGAGCAATATCACAACACAATCAGTGTGCATCCGACTAATGAAACTAATGCACGTCGTGTCAGGTTTGTGAAGTTGTTTACAGTTTTGTGTCATGTTTTTGTATATTTATGGAGATGTGGGAGCATGGGTGATTTAGGCTTGTGGGCTGAACATTGCGCAGAATCGTACTGCTAACTGTAAGGAGGGTTTGAATAGGGCCCAGGAGAGATCACTAAATTACTCAAACATGCATGGATAACATCTAAAACATCTTTGAACATGTTTTTGATGAGGCAAGAACATTATAACATTACAGAAAGAAATAATTGATTTTGCATCATTTCCAAATAAAAGTTCTTTGCAATAGACTAGTGTGTTTACAGTTTGACATATTTCGGTAGTCTTCTGCATCCTTATTCAGAAGAGTCACGTGATGTTACGTTGATGTGTTTTGCCAGCTGATTTACGTAGATTTTGGTCCCATTCTCCAACCTCCGCTGGTAGAGGACAGCATCTCAGGTCCTTGAAAGTTGATAGGCCCCTTGTCCCTGTTTACTATCCTGTGGGCTCGTTTCCAGATCTCAATGGCCTCCTTAATCCAATGCTTGTGTTTGTTGTCCTTCCCACTTATTACATTATTAACACATTGTTCTGTTAAAAAGAACCTTTATTTGGATATAATATCAGAAATAATATAAGACCGAAATCAACCTCTTTGAAGTGATTGTGCAAAATACCCCCTCTTTAAGTAGTATAAGCCTGAATTATAAAATAAATTATAAATTATATAAATATTTATATTACGCAACTGATTGTAAAACGTTCTATACCTCACAATACATTTAAATTGGAATGACTTTGACCAAGGGGCAATTTTCAAAGCAGCTGAACAGGGGGGCACAGACAACAAGAGAAGCTAATTATAATTGCAAAGAGTGATGAAAGTTTAAAATAGCAAAGTGAATGAAGAGCTGCAATAATACATAAAAAGGAGATTGCGAAATATATTAAATTATATTAAATGTAACTACTCTGAGTTCCTAGGTTTATTAAATGTGTGTTATGTAACTTTTCTGGTAGAACGTCTGCCACCTGATGTTTTTCTATAGAAATGTTATTGCATTTGTTCAGTTACAGGTGTTTTATTGCTACAATTTACTATTAAAAACATGCATTTGTAGCATTGTTATCAGGCTTACCTCTCCACACATCTGACCTGTGACTTGGTCTGGTGACATAACCTGCTTGTCGCCATGGAGATAAGCTTGTTTAATATTGTTTAATATTGTGAAGCACTACTCTAGGCAAAGCACTGAGCAATGAGGACAAGCAAGTGGTAGAATAGTGCACCTTTAAAGAAGACATATTATGGTTGCTTCTGCTGTATAGTTGGAATCTATGACAACCGTGGATCATTATGTTATAATTTGGACATGGGTGTACAATATACCGGTGGCAGTGAAAATGGGGTAGATCAGTCTTGAAACTTTAAGAGGGTAAACGAGAAGAGGGACAACTATAACACGGTTAAAAGATCTAAAAAGTCCATTTGCAGAACAGGTCCGCTTTAAATTATACAGCAGCTCATTATCGTTGGTTGAGCGGACAGATCCACGGACCTACAGGTTGGCGGTGCAATTCCAGCTCCCACAGATGAATGCTGTTGTTGTGTCCTTGGGCAAGACACTTAACCCACCTCACCCCAGTGTCTGTGTACACTGGTGTATGAATGTGTGTGTGAATGGGTGAGTGGTTCCTTGATGTAAAGAGCTTTGAGTATCTAAAATATTGCCATTTATCATATCTAACCACGCCAAAATTCAGTATTTTATTTATTTATTTATTTTATAAATGCTTTCCAAATGTGTTTAATTTTGCTGACCTTTCTGTCTGTTTTTCCCTTCTCTGTGGCCTCTGTAGGATGTGATTCTGACCCTACAGGAGAAGCTGTCAATCAAATGCATAGAGCACTTCTCCCTGATGCTGGAGCAGAGGGCAGAGGGCGGGACCAGACTACTACTGCTGCACGAACAGGAAATGCTCACTCAGGTTTAAACTGTTTATTGCATTTTGATTATTTAAAGCATCTACCTCTTTGCACAACCCACATCATAAAACATTGTAATTGCTGGGTTTCAGATTAATTCACAACATTGTGTAGACCGTATATTATCTAATACAGATGGGGTTTCTAAAATGAATATTGTTAAAATGCAGATTTGTGTTGTAATGCAGTGAGTTCTTCGGTGTAGAAATTAATAGAAACGATCAGGTTCAACATTTGTGCCACCTAGAAATCTCTTTGGAAATAAATCCGTTTAATGTCAAACTGTGGAACATTGCAGGCAAAGGAATAACAGCTCCATGGAGACAAGCAGACAAGTGACACAGTGCACCTTAAAAAAAAGTTAGAACAAAGGCAACAAAATCCTGGAAGATTAAGAGTTAAAAATGTCTAATGACTAATGCAACGTAAAGGATCTTTGTACTATATAAAATCATATGCATTATTATTATTATTATTATTATTATTATTATTATTCATGTTTTTGTTGTCTCATTCCTAATTTAGCTTATCTGTTAATTAGTTCCATTTCAAATCATATGATATTTTGCATAAGACTCCCAAGTTGTTTTGTTTTGTTTTGTCCCTCTCTGTATTCAAACTGCATTTCAAAGCCTCTGTCATTTATCACCACTGGCACAGCAGGCGACGGTTAGCTAGCATCACACCGCACGTTTAGCCGCAACGGGCGCTACATGCTAATGAGAGAGGGAAAGAGAGATGGAGAGGGCGGAAGAGAGAGGGAGCCCAGACAGAAGGAGACACACAGAGAAGAAGAGAGATAAAGAGAGGGATGGTGGGGTGTACATAAAGACAAGTGGGAAAGAGAGAGACAGAAGGAGACAGAGAGAAAGACAGAGGAGAGAAGAAGAGAGGCTCAGAGATAAAGGGAGGGAGGGTGGGGTTATATAAGGAGAGAGAGAGAGGAGAAGAGAGGACAGAGGTCAAGAGACAGAAGAGAGAGAGGACAAGAGAAAGGAGAGGAGTACATAAAGAGGGAGAGGATAAGAGAGGAAGAGAGAGAGATAAGAGAAGAAGAGAGACTCAGAGATAAAGAGAGGGAGGGTGGGGGTACGTAAGGAGAGAGAGGAGAAGAGAGGACAGAGGTCAAGAGACAGAAGAGAGAGAGGACAAGAGAAAGGAGAGGAGTACATAAAGAGGGAGAGGATAAGAGAGGAAGAGAGAGAGATAAGAGAAGAAGAGAGACTCAGAGATAAAGAGAGGGAGGGTGGGGGTACGTAAGGAGGGAGAGGAGAAGAGAGGACAGAGGTCAAGAGACATAAGGAGAGACAGAAGAGAGAGGGAGAAGAGAAAGGAGAGTGGTACATAAAGAGGGAGAGGATAAGAGAGAAAGAGAGAGAGGAGGGAAGAAGAGAGCGATAAAGAGAGGGAGGGTGGGGTATATAAGGAGAGAGAGGAGAAGAGAGGACAGAGGTCAAGAGACAAAAGAGAGAGGGAGAAGATAAAGGAGAGCAGTACATAAAGAGGAAAACAGAGATAACAGAGGAAAAGAGAGAGAGGAGAGAAGAAGAGAGACTGTGAGATTGAGGGTTTGGGGGCAAGGAAACAGGGGGTCCAGAAAGAAAGAGGGAGAGTGTTGGGGGCAAGAAGAGAGAGAAAATGGAAGAGATACAGAGAGAGGGGAGGAGATGAGAGAGAGAGAGAGAGAGAGAATCAAGAGAAAGACAGCGAGGAAGGTTGGGATGGAGAGAGGGAGAACTAAAGAGATAGAGAGAGGTGAGGGAAGAAGATAGACATAAAGAAAGAGGGAGAGAAAGGAGGGGGGGCAGGAGCAGAAGAGGACAGGATTGATATTCAACACACAGGATTCAGATGTGAGAATGGATTTTCAGGAGACACTTTGACTTGAATAAAAGACTGAATAAAGCCTCGAAATGAGGGTTAGCCGGAGGTAATGTCTAAGGATCACAATGATGGGTTAGTATCCTCCACCAGAAAAGTTACACAGTGCAGCTTTAAAAGTGCACTATACATATGCAAGTTTTCTGGTGGAGGGTCTGCCACCTTCTTGTCTCCGTGGAGATGTATTGCTTGCTAAGGTATTTTTGAGCAGTATAACACCTGTGACTGAATAAAGGCCAAATCAATAAGTTTAGTGGAACTGGAACATTTTTTTTTGTTTTGTTTTTTACTTGGGTTGTATTTATTGCTCTAAAAAACTTTATTTGGCCTGGAGGACGGCCTTCTTCTGCTTGTGTCCATGGAAATGTTGTCCCTTTGGCTGTAATATTCAACATTATGGCATAAAACTTATCTCTCTCCATGAATAATGTTTTGAAGTGTGGTTTTAACTTTCTATTTCCATTGAATTATGCAAATGATGTGCCTCCTCCAGAAAGTTACATGCTGTAGCTTTAAATAAATCTTGTACTTGTAATAAACTGAAAACCTCCCTCCTTCTATATTAACGACTACAAAGTTTGTGTCTGTCTGTATGTTAGGCTATATAAAGTCTAAGCGCTAGATACGTTTAGTGGAACATTCCAGGAAAAGCAATAACATCTCCATAGAGACGTGCAGGTTAAACACTGCACCTTTAAATAAATCTTGCACTTGTAATAAACTGCAAACCTCTCTCCTTCTGTATAAATGACAGTAAAGAGTATATCTTTCCCTCTGCTTTTCCCTCAGGTGACTCAGCGGCCCGGCTCAGATAAGATGAAGTGTTTCTTTCGGATCAGTTTTATGCCTCGGGACCCGGTGGAGCTGCTGAGGAGAGACGCAGTGGCTTTTGAATACCTCTATGTACAGGTAAAGATGCTAGCGCAAAAACAGCTCATGCTATTTCAATGCAATCGTTGTTTCATTGAGATGTGGAGAGATTAAATAATAACACATTTTAAAAAAAACAACAATGCAGTTAATGTCATTATTTTGGTAATTATCATGCACCAAATAGTGAACTGTGATTGTAAAGCACTGACCAATAAGATAACATGTGTTCAGTAACAAAGCTGTAATGGCCCGTGTTTTTAGTCTATTCAACTGGGCCTTAAAGTTTTGTTTTATGCCATACCACTTGATTAGCTGCATATTTTTAGTAAGGCCTTAAAAATCTCCTTGTATCTCAAACTCCTCTTTTGTCCCAAGTTTAGTCCGGGTTTAGTTTTGGTTTGGTCTAAGTTCTGTTCTGGGTTTAGTTCTGTTTTAGTTCTGATTTATTTCTGGTTTAGTCTTGGTTCTGTCCTTGTTTTGCCTTGATTTAGGCCTGGTTAAATCCTGGTTTAGTTCTGTTTTACTCCTGGTTTAGTCTCAGTTTAGTCCTGGTTTAGTCCTGGTTTTGTGTCAGTTTAGTTCTGGTTTAGCCCTGGTTTAGTCCCAGTTTAGTCTCAGTTTGGACTTGGTTTAGTCCTGGTTCAGTTTTGCTTTAGTATTGATTAATTCTGGTTTAGTCTCAATTTAGTCCTGGTTTAGTCTTGTCTTAGTCTGGTTTAGTCCAGGTTTAGTCCTGGTTTAGTCTTGTCTTAGTCTGGTTTAATCCAGGTTTAGTCCTGGTTTAGTTCTGGTTTATTCCAGGTTTAGTCCTGGCTTAGTTTTGGTTTAGTCTTGGTTTATTCCTGGTTTAGTCTCAATTTAGTCCTGGTTTAGTTCTGGTGTAGTTTCAGTTTAGTCCTGGTTTAATTCTGGTTTAGTCTTGGTTTAGTTCTGCTTTAGTTCTCATTTTAGTCCTGTTTTTGTTGTGGTTTAGTCTTGGTTTAGTCCTGTTTACGTCTTGGTTTTGTCTTGATTTAGGTCTGCTTAAATCCTGGTTTAGTCCTGGTTTAGTCCTGGTTTAATTCTGCTTTGGTCCTGGTTTAGTCCTGGTTTAGTCCTGGTTTAGTCCTGGTTTAATTCTGCTTTGGTCCTGGTTTAGTCCTGGTTTAGTCCTGGTTTAGACCTGGTTTAATTCTGCTTTGGTCCTGCTTTGGTCCTGGTTTAGTCCTGGTTTAGTCCTGGTTTAGTCCTGGTTTAGTCCTGGTTTAGTCCTGGTTTAGTCCTGGTTTAATTCTGCTTTGGTCCTGGTTTAGTCCTGGTTTAGTCCTGGTTTAGTCCTGGTTTAATTCTGCTTTGGTCCTGGTTCTGTTAAACTGTGTTAAAGATTGAGAGGATCTGACAGGCAGAGGGAGCTGTTCTATAGTCTGGACACGGCCACAGAAAAGGCTCTGTCACCTTTGGTCTTGAGCCTGGTCTTGCCAGGCCTCTCGTGTCAGAGTTAACACCAAATTATTCCATAAAATCCGATTGAATACCCTCAAATCCATAAAACTGAAGCCAGTGTTTTCAGGTAATCTCTAGTGATTATGAGATTAACACACAAATGACTCAGCAGTGTGAGTTTAATCCTTTGCCAATTAAATCCATTATTTCTTAATATTATGACATAAACAGGGATTTCAGTTATAATTAGTCTGTTAATCCGCTTTTCATGTCAGGGATCACGATTTTCTCTTTTTCAACTTTTTTTGGCCGGTATTTGACTTTGCTTACTTAACTTACTGTACAAGCTAAAAAGAACGATACAGCAGAAAGTATTTTTTAAACAACAAATCAATTACCAGAAAAACACAAAATTATGTCACTGATTATTTATATATTTGTAATTATAATCTTAGGGATAAACAAAGCAAAAAGTTTATAAAAATTGATGTATTAACAACCGGGATCCACTGAATCAGCTTTTTCTGTTCCGATACCAATCCTGATACTGCTATATTATTATAGTATTTAAGTATATCCTGACACATGATATCAACCGATACCAGTGTAGAGGCTGAAAACAGAAAAATTTATAACAGCTTTAAACAAAAATAAAATAAGACAAAACAGATCCAAATGTGTTATGTAGCTGATCTTTAGCCCTCAAGTAGGCAAGACAAATTTATTTGTACAGCACAATTCATATTCAAAGTAATTTAAAGTGCTTTAAAGAATAAGAAAGACATTAAAATCATAATGCACCAAATCAACACATAAAGAATCATCATGACATGAGCATTAAAACAGAAGAGTGCAGAATAAAACCCTTTCAATCATATGCACAGCTAAACAGAACTGTTTTGAGCCTGGACTTAAACATTGTCAAAGTAGAGGCCTGTCACACATCTTCAGGAGACTGTTCCAGATTTTAGCTGCACAAAACTGAAACTCTGATTCCCTCTCTGATGTTTAGTCCTGACTCTGGGCACCAGCAGGAGGCCGGTCTCTGAAGTCCTCAAAGTGCGAGATGGTTCACAATTAACAAACATAATGGAGACTTTCTGGGCCAACTACTACCAGGAAATAGGCTCGTTACATTGATTTATCTGTCCCCCAGGATATCTGCTGATCTGATCCAGCAAATATTTCAGTATTGGTGACAATATTCGATACCAGTGTTGGATAAGTGCATTACTATTTATTTAAAATAGTAATAGTAATAATAGTAGTGAGTCCAAATGATTATAAATTTGACATTTTTCTCAATCTCATTTTTTTTCTTATAGTGTTGTAATGATGTGGTTTTGGAGAGATTTGGGGCAGAGCTAAAGCCGGACGCCGCGCTCCGATTGGCCGCTCTGCAGATGTACATCCTCACCATGACGACGAGACAGAGCCAAAAAGTGTCTCTCAAATACATACAGTAAGTTATTGTTTTAATGTCCTGGTAGTCCTGATCTAGTCCTGGTTTAGATCTGGCTGAGATCTTATTTAGTCCTGGTCTAGTCCCTTTTACTCCTGGTTAACACCTGGTTTAATCCATATTTAGTCCTGGTTTAGTCCTGGTTTAGTCTTAGTTTAGTCCCTCTTGCTTTGTAACTCATAATATATTTTATAATAATCCTGGTTTATTATATACGCACACAGATGTTATATATAGCTGTGCAGGGGATGGAAAATTCCTCATCATAAATAACTAAAAGCAACTTTTTGGAGCCTGTGCGATTCCATGGAAATATGAAATTAAAACGATACTTCAGAACATTCCCCATAGATATGCTTTATGTCATACTGTGGAACATTATAGCTAAAAGAACAACATTTCCATGGAGACAAGCAGAACCAGACCAAGTAAGAGTCAGGTTTACGGAGAGGCAAGTAGGTCGCGTTTTTCTATATTTTTCAGTGCAATAAAAACATCCAAAATGAAAGAAAAACAACTTTGATTTTGGTATATTTTTTGGATATAAGGTTACGCAGTGGGGTTTTAATATCATGTTCCACTTTTTCTCTACAGAAAAGAATGGGGTCTACCACTGTTCCTGCCTCCTGCTGTTCTGTCCACCATGAAAGAGAAAAACATTAAGAAAGCTCTGACACACATCCTCAAAACCAACCAGAACCTTGTGCCTCCAGGGAAAAAGGTAATTTGATACATGCAAATCACTCTGCAGGGTAGATGCTCTAATAAAGACATCAGGGAGAGCATCTGACGTAATGGTAGATGATCTGTTCTGAATGAGCCATTGCAGTGTTAAGGGGTTAATTCCCGAAGATGGCGTTGGTTTAGTTGCAGTTTGGACCTGGTCTTGCTCTGGTTTAGTTCTAGTTAATATCTTTTGTCTGCTTTAGTCCTGGTGTTCTGATCTGGTCCTCATCTGGTCCAAGTTTAGTCCTGGTCTTGTTCTGATCTAGTCCTGATCTAGTCCTAGTTTAGTCTTGGTTGAGTCCTAGTTTTGCCTTGGTCTAGTCCCTTTTACTCCTAGTTTAGTCTTGGTTAAGCCCTGGTTTATTCCATGTTTAGTCCTGGTTTAGTCCAGGTTTAGTCCTGGTTCTACTCTTGTCCTGGTTTTGCTCTACTTTAGTCTTGTTCTGCTCTAATCCTAGTTTAGACATAGTTTTGTCTGGATTTAGTCCTGTTTTTTTCATGTTTGGTCCCACTTTAGTCCTGGTTTAGTTCTGTTTTAGTCCTGGTTTAGTCCTAGTTTTGTCCTGGTCTTGCCTTGTCTTGTTCTGACTCTGTTTTGGTTAAGCTCTGTTTTTTCCATGTTTAGTCCCAGTTTAGTCCTGGTTTAGTACTTCTAGTCTTGTCCTGGTTTTGCTCTACTTTAGTGTTGTTCTGCTCTAATCCTAGTTTAGACATAGTTTTGTCTGGATTTAGTCCTGTTTTTTTCATGTTTGGTTCTGGTTTAATTTTTACCCTATATCTTGTTGTCCTACTAATATCTTGGTCTTACTCTGGACTAGTCCTTTTTAGTCCTAGTTTAGTCCTGGTTTAGTTCTCTTTTATCCTCAAAACCTTGCACCTCCCTGGAAATAGACAACCCACTTGTTCTGTCTCATCTTTGTCCCTTTACACAAACTTTTCAACAACATTTTTTTACTTTTGACACACCCGCCCAAAATAGCTTCTCTTACACACTCGCCCTCTCCCCTTGTCAACCTTTGGCGCCATTTTGAAGCCCCATGTTGCATATTAATGACTATAGTAAGCAAATAGGACTGTCAAATTATGCATTCATTAGATATGCATATTTACAAGTCACAGTGAGTGGTGTTGAACTTTGTGCTTTTTTATAAATGAATGTGACAACAAGATGGAAGTACCAGCTGCCAACCAAGTCATTTTTAAGACTAATATTTATAAGCAAACCTTGTAAATATTGTCTCATCTTTGACCTTTGAATAAATGTAGGTAGATATAATAATAATAATAATAATAATAATAATGATATCAGGGAGGTCATACTAGTTTAGTCCTGGTTTAGTCCTAGTCTTATTTTGGTTTAGTCCTGTCCCATCTTCAACCTTTTTCAAGTGTTAAAAGTATTTAGTAATTGAATATGTGTGTAAACTGGCATTCAGGATAGAATTAATAATAAAGAAATCAGGGAGGGAGGACATCTGATAAAATATATGATAGTGTTCTGTGTCTGGTTTAGTCATAGTTTAGCCCTAGTTATGTTCAGGTGTAGTCCTGATTTAGACCTAGTTTAGTCCTGGTCTAGCCCTAGTTTTGTCAGTCTGATCTTATTCTGGTTCAGGCACAGTTTAGTCCTTGTCTAGTCCTAGTCTTTTTCTGGTCTAGTCCTAGTTTAGTCCTTGTCTAGTCCTAGTCTTCTTCTGGTTTAGTCCTTTTTAGTCCTGTTAGAGTCCCGTTAGAGTCCTGTTATAATCCTGTTTTATTCCCATTATAGTTCTGTTTTAGTCCTGGTCTAGTCCTGGTCTAGTCCTAGTCTTCTTCTGGTTTAGTCCTGTTTTAGTCCTGGCCTAATCAAAGTTTAGTCCTGGTCTAGTCCTAGTCTTCTTCTGGTTTAGCCCTGTTTTAGTCCTGATTTAGTCCTGGTCTAGTCCTAGTCTTCTTCTGGTCTAGTCCAAGTTTAGTCCTGGTCTAGTCCTAGTCTTCTTCTGGTTCAGTCCTGTTTTAGTCCTGTTTTAGTCCTGGACTAGTCCTAGTCTTCTTCTGGTCTAGTCCTTGTTTAGTCCTGGTCTAGTCCTAGTCTTCTTCTGGTTTAGCCCTCTTTTAGTCCTGGTCTAGTGCTGGTTTGGTCCTGGTCTAGTCCTAGTCTTCTTTTGGTTTAGTCCTGTTTTAGTCCTGGTTTAGTCCTAATTTAGTCCTTGTCTAGTCCTAGTTTAGTCCTGGTCTAGTCCTAGTCTTCTTTTGATTTAGTCCTGTTTTAGTCCTGTTTTAGTCCTGGTCTAGTCCTAATTTAGTCCTGGTCTAGTCCTAATTTAGTCCTGGTCTAGTCCTAGTTTAGTCCTGGTCTAGTCCTAGTCTTCTTTTGGTTTAGTCCTGTTTTAGTCCTGGTCTAGTCCTAGTTTAGTCCTGGTCTAGTCCTAGTCTTCTTTTGATTTAGTCCTGTTTTAGTCCTGTTTTAGTCCTGGTCTAGTCCTAATTTAGTCCTGGTCTAGTCCTAATTTAGTCCTGGTCTAGTCCTAGTTTAGTCCTGGTCTAGTCCTAGTCTTCTTTTGGTTTAGTCCTAATTTAGTCCTGGTCTAGTCCTAGTTTAGTCCTGGTCTAGTCCTAGTCTTCTTTTGGTTTAGTCCTGTTTTAGTCCTGGTCTAGTCCTAATTTAGTCCTGGTGTAGTCCTGGTCTAGATGGATGCAGCAGCTGTCAGCAAAGTCATTTTTAAAACAATTATTTATCCACAAACTGTTTAAATTGGTCCCAACAAACAAGACAGCAGTGATTTAGGGCCTGTCACTTGCCCAGACTCCACACATTTTGAAACGTTGTGGAGAAATCATTGTTTTGAGATTTGTAACTTTAAACAGACTTGTTTTCCTTTTCAGATGTATTTCTGTCATTTAAAAACATATGGCTCACTTGCTGGCGTCGCTATCAAACAAAAAATAAATATAGGTCCCATTATTCCAAGGCATGAATGTGAAAAAGTTACTTACAAATTAAATACATTGCTTAAAATAAAATAAAAAGGTAAAGATGCACTATTTCTGATTTTTCATAGAGTCTGGAATGTTTCACAGTATCTACGTGGCATTTATTAAAAAAAAAAAACAATTAAAAAAAAAAAAAAGTTGTACTTGTTGTGTCCCCTGTATGGATATAGATAGGTTTAATGCCATAGTGTGGAATATTCCAGGCTAAACTGTAAAATGGCCGTGAAAATAAGTAGATTTTGGACCCTTCATCAGAAAAGTCACATTGTGTATCAAACATATAACATAATATTACTACAAGCTACAGCCAAGGAAAGCAACATATTTAGCCAAAAAGTTCTAATTTTGTTTTATTTACTTTAGTTTTATTTAGTTGTACTTGGTAAAAAATACAGAATAAGATACTTTAAACAATAGAATGTGAAGCACGGTCACCAAAAACCCTCAGGAAGCTTAAAATATCTCCATGCCTCCATATAAAATGCTTAAGGCTCCAATAAAAAGGTGCAACATTTATATGTGTAGCTTATGAGAGATAAAATGCTTCAATACAAACAGAGTTACACATCAAGATTAACAGGAAATGCCATATGGAAAAGTGTAGTGATTCAGAAGCAGGATTTTAAACTTGAAATCTTGATGATTTCTTAGTAGAATCCATATATACTGGAGTGTGTAGCTTAATTAAACCATTCAAAAACATGCAATCAGGCTGAATTGTTGAGTCTAAATTCCCATAGAGACTGAATGTCAAAAGCACTTCATAAATCAGCCAATAAGTACATGAAATATCTTAGGAAATATCTCATTTTCATCGTGGTTCATATAGGCTTGGCATTTCAGCACCATGGACAGAGACACTTGAGAGAACATGTAAAGAACTATTAAATATAACTGTCCCATAGTGAATGAATGATTTTAACTCACACCAAGAATAGATTAAAGTCACTTAATAAATAAATACATGAAATATTACATTTTCACATTTTCAGTTACAATTATAGTCATTTCAGCACCATGGACAGTGACACTTGTAAATTACTCCACTGCTGCTATTTACAGAGTTTCTCCCAACTGAATGACCCTGATTTGAGTCCGGTGAATACTAAATACTACATAAAGTTTGTACTGCATACTGATCAGGCTGTGACACACTAGATCAATATCACATTTCACTGCCAATCTTGATTCTTCTCTTAAACTTTGCTTTGTGTTAAGATGCTTATTGGGATTAGTTTCTTACATTTTTCAACAAGATATCTGTAAAATTAGCAACTTTATTTAGAAATATTCTTTGAATACACTTTTGCTGGCAGTTTATCCTCAGTCTTCTGTCAAATCTAGTGGTGTATTTGCTCTACTTTCATATATATCCATGTAAATTATTAGTGTCAATAAAGAAATGCACTGTGTGTTTTGATAATTGTCTATTCCAGCATCGATTTTTATCATAATTAAAGTGATTTCTGAGCTAAAACATTTATAAACTATCACTGTATTAATTTCCTTAAGATATTAACATAATACTAGCCCGATGTACAGGTGAACTTTAATAAGAAAGAAGATACTCAGTGTGTGGGTCCAACAGACAGTAGGCAGCTTTTATTTACACATGAGATCAAACTCATTTAGGACTGGCTGATATGAGAGGGATTGAAATACTGCTGCAGCTGGGGTGAGGAAGACCACTGATGAAGGAGAAACACAAGATTAGCACAAACAAAGCCATTTCCACGACTCAAACACCTAAAAAAGACCTACTGCACAACTACAATGTTCAGAAGAAGTTTGAGTTTGACACATAAATGAAACTATAATTAACAGTAACAGTAAACCAGCGCTGAGCCTGTAAACACACTGCAGTTACTCTTAAAACACAATGACAGTTACACAATAAGATCAAATTCAAAAGTAAATCTTCACAACAAAAATTACATTTGCAAAAATACAAATTCATCTTTTAAAAAACAAAATTAAACAGTATACGAACAGATTTGTTTGGCTCAGGAAGAGGAAGTGAATCTGTGCAGCTCTGACCTTTATGGCCTGTCACATGATGAACTAACCCCGCCACGTAAACTAAAACTAAAATGACATATTCACCCAAAACTACAAAAACATTTTATTCAAGAGATGAAAAATAAAATGATTAAAATATAAAGTTTAACACCAGTGTATCCAAGACATAAGCCTATTCATTACAGGGCCTTTGAACACCTACAACTGGACAGCAATAGGCTAACTACTATACACCCCTATACTTTACACAACCCCTACTGCTACTGCTGTTGTTAGGATTACTACTACTACTATTACAATACTACTACTACTGCAAAAGCAGCTAAAATGTCTGTAAATTGTGTATATTCCGTCTTGGCAAGTTTGTCACATGGCTAAAACTTACCTGCATTTGAACAGTTTGGCTAACAACTCTGCCTCTATATGAGTACTTTTTACTACTGATACTACTACTACTACTACTACTACTACTACTACTACTACTACTACTACTACTACTACTACTACTACTGCCACTACTACAGCCAAATTTACTGTAGATTGTGTATATTTACTAAGTTTGTCACATGGCTAACCATTCTGCCCCTATATAAGTACTTTTTACTACTACTACTATTACTACTACTGCTATTACCATTACCATTACTACTACTACTACTACTACAACTACAACAGCTAAACTTGGTGTATGTTGCGTGTAATGGCTAAAGTTTGTCACATAGCTAACCAGTCTGCCACTATACAAGTACTTTTTACTACTACTACTATTACTACTACTGCTATTACCATTACTACTACTACTACTACTACTACTACTACAGCTAAACTTAGTGTATATTGTGTGTAATGGCTAAAGTTTGTCACATAGCTAACCATTCTGGCACTATATAAGTACTTTTTACTACTACTACACCTACTTCTACTACTACTACTGCTATTACCATTACCATTACTACTACTACTACAACTACAACTACAACAGCTAAACTTGGTGTAGATTGTGTGTAATGGCTAAAGTTTGTCACATAGCTAACCATTCTGTCACTGTATAAGTACTTTTTACTACTACTACTACTACTACTCCAACAGCTAAACTTAGTGTAGATTGCGTCTAAGCTATGTCACAAGTTTGTCACACGGCCAACACTTAACCTGCAGTTGCACATTGACACTCAGGCTAACCACTCTGCCACTGCTTATAAGTACTTTTTAATTCAGTCTTCTTCTAATTCAATGAAGTGAGCCCGTCCTGAAGTGAAATCCGCTACTCAGTTTTGAAATGTAATTTGTGCTAGATCATTGGCCATAAAGGGCTGTGAGGGAGCGCAGAGTGAAGGAGAGGATAGCATTACAACAACCTTTACAGATTAAGGATATGATGCGGGGTAATAGGAAGTCATTGGTGCAAATCAAAATGGCCCCCAACTGAGTGAAGTGCACGGGAGAGATTTAGTTTCAATGCTGACTAATGCACTGGTTCTCGATCTATGGTCCGCGCTCTAATTTGTGGTACTTTTAGGTCCTTTTGAGGGGTAGGCGCAAGTAAACAGTTAATTTCCTTGGCTGCAAAATCGTTTTTTGGAATCGCGGAGAAAATTGTTTGCGTAATCCCTCAGTCGTCCAGGTATGATCAATAGTAAAAGAAAAAAATCTATTCTGTCAAGTGGACCCAAACTTTTTGAGTGATCCCAATCTGCCGTGCATCTCCATCTCAAAGCAATAACCGATCCTTTAAAGGTAGTGACGTACAGAGCTTAGCCAAAGAAAAAAAATGATTCGATAGGGGAGTTAAAGAGGCAGTTTTTGTTAGGAGAGACAATCCATCTTTGAACAGCAGTGGAAGCTTAAGACATCATCTATCTCCTGTTTATTACTTCATCATCAGACTGAAATCTAAACAAGGAAAACAATAGGGCTAGCAAGTATGCTAATAGATGTGAGAGCACCCATTAGGGGCTTGAATGATTATGCAAAATATGACTCAGGCACAGTTCACTCTTAACGTGGCTCAACAGACTGAGCTATTTTCAGATACATAGAAGTCAGTGTCCACCAGGAATCTGACTAGAACTTTGTGTCCAGTTGACAGATTTTTTTTCTTAAATTAAAAACTATGATTATTATGATGTTAAGTTGTTCATTTGTCACCTTAGACCAACTTATTTTCGCTTTTAAAATGAAAAACATATGGCTCGCTTGTTGATGTAGCTCTCAAGCAAAAGATAAAATACAGATTCATTATCCCAAAGCATAAATGTGAAGTTGCTTACAAAATAAATACAATCTCTTAGATGTAGTTCTCATTTACATATATATGCACTGGAGTGGTTTAGTTTCAGTGCTGATTGATGCAGTGTCTCTGTGTCTGTGGTCTGTGGTCTCATTTTGCAGTACACAGGACAAATACACTGCAAAAAACTGAATATATTTGTGAGTTAATTAGCTTGAATAATATGTTTACCTATTTTATTTACTAGTTTAAATGTATTTGGTGTATATGTTTATGTCTGACTAGGTTTCATCATTTTGATTCTGCTTCAGTCCTGGTTTAGGTTAAAGGTGCACTATGTAACTTTTCTAGTTTTGGGTCCAATGGAGATGTTATTAATTTGCCTTTTCCACTGTATGGCATTAAACTCCATGGAGACAAGCAAGTTTTGTTTAGCAATAAGATAATAAGAAACTAAAAACTGAAACTAAATGAAAGCAGTGTAGATTCGCACAGATGCACTTTGGGAAATTCTGAGCATAGCAATGATGTTTCCATGGAGACAAACAGTTGCCAGACCCTCATTAGAAAAGTTGCATAGTGCACCTTTAAGTTCTATTGTAATGGAGTCCTGATCATTTTTTCCAGCTTTTGAACTAGGCCTCTTGGTTTGATTATATATTATTCTTTCTTTGCACTTGTTTAAGCCATTGTTTGGATTAGCTTTAGTCCTGATTTAAAAGCCCCTATTCACTGTAGTGTTTTTGGTATAAAACATTACCTTGAAAAGCCACAGTAGTTTTATTTCCTTGCTGACTAATGCATTGTGGTTGTTTCCAGCTGACTGCGCTTCAAGCCAAGGTGCATTACCTGAGATACCTGAGTGAACTCAAACTGTACGGAGGACGAGAGTTCAGATCGATACTGCTGGTGAGAGGAGGCGTTTTACACCATTTACTTGATCAATGTGTCTAAAGGTGCACTATTTAACTTTTGTGGTGAAGGATCTGACACCTGCTTGTCTCCGTGGAGTTTGTATTGCTTTTGGGATGTTCCATAGTGAGATATTGAACTTATCTATCTCCATGGAATCAAGCAGGTGGCAGTTTTAGGCCAGATCCATGGAGAGGCCATCCCACTCACTCATGTAAACAAAGTATATTTTTCAAGGTTACCCAGAATTTACAGCTGGAGCTGCAGCGACACATGACATAGGCAAAGCTGCAGATGTGTATATTTAAAAGCTTCTATTTACACAAGAACTACTCCTGTTGAGCAGAGGAATGATGCTTTGCATAACAATTATATTATCTTTATCCTCCATAACTATAAACTTTTCATAGTCCATCACGGGTCATTCCCCGAAGTCCTGGACGCGATAGACACTGTTTATGCGACTGCTGTTTTTAGAGACTTA
This sequence comes from Periophthalmus magnuspinnatus, assembly GCF_009829125.3. Classification (NCBI taxonomy): domain Eukaryota; kingdom Metazoa; phylum Chordata; class Actinopteri; order Gobiiformes; family Gobiidae; genus Periophthalmus; species Periophthalmus magnuspinnatus. The sequence continues at coordinate 12,449,637 of NC_047127.1, read as the reverse complement.
TTTTGAAAGAGTGACAGAGTTTATTTTGGCACCTTTCTGTCTTTACACTGCTTAAAAGTCTGGAGACACTCTCTTGATGCTGAAAAATTAGAACTCTTAATTTGAGCAGTATGTAGTGTAATTACGCTGGCTGGACGCGCTGTGACGTGGCTGGTGTGGATTGTTCATAATAATAAAGGCGATCTCTGTGCGTATGCTGCACTTACACGCTGTTACTGCTCTGCTGTAAATGAATAACCACACAGTTAAAGTTGCATAGTGCACCTTTAAAGGTCATATATTATCAAAAACATATCAGTTGTGTTTTGTTTCATCCACACATGTTTGAGTAACACTTTATTATTAGTCTGTCTATATCTCCAAAGCTCCAAAGCTTTTCACACTGTGATGTCGTGTAGTGGTAGCAAGTTAACAGCTCCTTTTACATTTTGTGTAGTAGAGACTGACATTTCTAAAGCTGAAATTATCCCAGTGATTCTAGTGAGGGTGTCTGGATTTTAAAAACACAGTGGAGCACTTCCTGTATCACCACATGATGACATCACAAGGTGGAACAGTTTTCCATTTTAGAAAAGAGCTCAGCCTAAATATGCAAGATTTGTGTGTTAAACATGTGTAAATGAAACCAAACACAACTCCGGCTAGGCAAAAAGTTAGAGGAGTACGACTTGGGACCAGTCTCAAATACAAAGTGGTAAAAACTGAGACACTCAAAAAGTACTAAATCACTAAAAGCCTTTATTATCATATGGCAGATAAAGCTCAAATCACACCCACGTGTTCTGACCCTTCGGCCCTCGCCAGGGCAGCCTCAAGATGGCTGTGACAGAGCTATGTCAACATTATAACATAGATCATAAAATAGCGTAGTGTGGGCCCTTTAACTAGTTTTCACTTTTTCTATTGCAGCAGGGAGAGAAGCAGACGGAGGTGACGTTGCTGGTCGGTCCTCGCTATGGCATTAGTCATGTGATCAACGCCAGGACAAACTTAGTGGCTCTGTTAGCTGATTTTAGCCACGTGAATCGCATCGAGATCCTGACAGAGGACGAGACCAATGTGAGACTGGAGCTGCACGTGCTGGACGTCAGGGTAAGTCAGATTTTCTGTATATAAAGAGTCTTGTTTCTTTTTTTTTTTAATTAAATTAGGGCTGAGCAATTAATATTTTTATTGAATCGAGAAGTCCACAGCCAGTCCTCTGTCAGTAAAAGCATGTGGTTTGGAGCAGACGGAAGAGTTTGGAGGAGGAAATTCGATTATTTTTGTGTTAAATGGCAATGGTTAAAAGTTTGTACTGTTACTGTTCATGAAATCAATACTAAAAGCCGTTTTTATTTAGTTTTTGAAAAGACAAATAAAATCAAAACTGGATCAGTATGAGGAAAACATCGTGATACATATTTCCCCATATATCCCCTGTATTTTAAATGTGTTGGTGTAATCCCTCACTCTTCCAGGATTGATCCAAGGTAGAAAAGCTTTCGAATGTTGTCATCTGGAAATAAAGATGTTTCACTTCCCATAAGTCATTTTCAATTTGATGGTTGTGGTCTGCGAAACTAGGATGTATAATGCAATTTCTTTGTTTACATTAAAGCCTCAGGGACATAACGACGCATAATGAGTCCCACATGATAAAATGGCTTCTGGATGGGTGTTGAAATGCCTTGATTTTTAACACAGTGTCTGGATGACTACATTTGAAAACCCTCCTTTTATTTTTGAGTGCGTTTATTATTTATATATTTTATGTTTATATATTTTTCCAAGGATTATTTTTTCGATATTAACTTGCCTTACTTAGAAACATACTTATGAAAAGCCCCATCACTGAAAATAATGGTTATAGACAATATTTTGTAACCTTGGAAATATACTTCTAAGATTTATTTTTTAAACCAGTTGTTTAGTTTTGATTTTTGAGGATATACTGTAATTCACCTTCAACATATGTTTCTAAAATAACTGAGCATTATCCAGACTAGTTTAATTAATAATTAATATTAGGTCTAGCTAATTAAGTAATGATTTGTTGGTATTTGTGCTTCCAAAACCCCACTTAGTTTGTGTTTTGCTTTTTGACCCCATGAGAATGCTAGATTTTTTCTTTTGTACATTGTAGCACATGAGACCACATTACAGTCGAGTAAAATATAACCATACAAATCTTTTCTCTTTTATAATGGCTGCACAAAAAGCATGTTATTATAGTATATTATATTGAAAATGTAAAAGTACAAGTCATCATTAAATCTGTTCTTATTTGTGTGTCGTCCTCAGCCCATCACTCTGATCATGGAGTCCAGTGATGCCATGAACCTGGCCTGTCTTACTGCGGGATACTATCGCCTCCTGGTGGACGCTCGCAGATCCATCTTCAGTATGTCCCACTGCAACAGCACCGGCGATGAAACCAGTGAGTGATTTTGTGGTTTAACTCATCCATAATAACTAGTACAAGATTTTGTTCCTCACTGCTTTCCAGTTCTTTTAAATTTCTACAATAATACCATTTAATAATCTTTACATAACCTACCAATATTATAAGTGGAATCTACGTAGTTAAACCGAAACCAAAAGTATTTGTTGAGTCCACTTTCAGCCAGAACAGATTTAAAGGTGCACTAAAGGTGTAACTTTTCTCTTAAGGGCTCCGCTACCTGTTTTCGCTCTGAAGATGTTATTGCTCTGCCTGGAAAGTTGCACAGTATGGCATTAAACTTATCTTATGTTTTCATTGCTCTAAAATACCTTGAAAAACAGGCATTTTTACTGTGAGCGGGGGTTGCTTCTCCACAGATCTGACCAGTAACTTGGTTTGGTAGTGCTACATGCTTGTCTCCCTGTTGTCAAACTTTAATACCATACATAATAACATAATAACATCTCCATGGAAACAAGCACGCACCACTAGAGACGTTGCACAGTGCGTATGTAAAAGTATAAAAGTCAGTAAGCCGTTTTCAATAATAAACAAACTTCACATTTAAAACTATAATAACATATTTGTGTGTGCAGGTCCTGATCGCGTTTTGGAGTGGCCGTATAGCACCTCACTGGGCGAAAACGAGGAACAAGCTTTGAACCAGGAAGACATGTACAACCGCGACTATCCCGACAACGTCCATAGACAAGACAGCATCCAGTCTTACAACAAGGACCTCCCCGAACGAGACATGGGCGCGAACCGAAGCCCCCTACCCCCTCCTCTACCCCCCTCAACAAGGCACAAACCACAAGACTCCCCCAGAAGTGCAAAAGTATCATTTATTTTCGGAGGGGACCCACCTTTGAGTAAAACTAGAGGCTATGAAAGACTAGTAGAAAGTCCAGATATACCCCAACACAGGCCAAACTACATGCACAATAGCACAGATAGATTGCCGTATCACTACACGCATGTTTACAGTAATATCATAAGCGAAGAAGGCGGAGAAGAGCCGCTGTTGAATGAATTACTATACGCAGATACAACAGATGACGCCGAGGATGAAGACGAGGACTGTGATGAGGATTCGGCAGGCGGGACCCCCATGAGCGACGAAGGTAAACCTGTAAATTACAACCAAGATGGCGGACCACCCACTGCAGCCAGCAAAGCCACGTTTCTAACTTGCTCCGGTTCGACTGACGATATTATTGATTTGACGTCGCTGCCGCCACCGGAGGGCGATGACGGGGTTGACGAAGAAGACGACGATACGCTATTGGAGACGTTAAATTTGGCCATCGCAGCGCCCCCTCCTGGTTTCAGAGACAGTTCGGATGAGGATACAGAAGGAAGGATGTTGAGTATAGAGGAGAGTGATGATATTCCGGTTTCGTTGATTGACGCCGTCCCGACTCATGAGGAGGGGGGCAGAGGAGAGGACAGTGCTGTGGTAGAGACACTTCAAGCCATTGAGGCGCTGTCTGTGTCGGACCATAGACCCCCTCCACCCCCTCCTCCTCCACCAGGCTGCAGCAATCCAGGTGGGTTATTTTACAATCAATCAATGACTTGTATGACTGTGACAGGTTGGACTATTCATTTTACTCAAACACATTTAAAAATTACTTTTCCGACTTTGACCAACCATTTGACAAATAAAAATATATGAAAATACCTTTATTTGTCCACTTCCTGTAACTTTCAACAGATTTTTCAACTTTTCTTCACAAATTGCTTCTTGGTTGGTGTAAAAAATCATTTATATTTACAGCAGGGATTAGCCCACCAAATTAATCTGCAAAAGCCCCATGGTGAGGTTTTTTAGTTTTTGGGATTTTTTTTTTTTACTAAATTTGACCCAGATGCAGTGATGCAACTTGAGTACTTTCTTACAAAACAGATTTTTTCATTTAAAAAATCCTGTGTCATTTTGATGTAGTTCTACCTTGGTCTGTACCATAACGCCTCTTAACACATGTTTTTGAGTCTGTGTATAATCCCGATTATGATTATTACTTAATTACTTAACATCATTTCTATCATCAGTTTGTTGCAATTCATCTACCAGCTTTTTTCAGCTTTACAAATAAATTAATACAATTTGGATATTTCAAGGGGTTGTTTCTGAGTATTTGAATAGAAATAAATAAGACAGCTAAAATGACTAATGAGACTGATAATTGTATATATGATAATTAAAATGGAAAAAAATCAGTAATCAATAATCATTATGGACTAGAATCTCTACACTCCAATAGAGACTTGAAATACGTTTAAGAAAGACAAAGCCATTATTAAATCAACATGACAAGAACAATAAAAAAATTGTATTAAATCTGGTTAAAATGTAATAAATAAACAAATTGTTATCTAGTCCACCACTAAAATAAATTGGTCAGAGCTGCAGTATAGACAGGAATATTCATTTTCTGGACCAGTACAGACATCTTTAGCTTATATGTACTCTTTTCTTTTAGGTGCTTACTCTTCCCAAGGCTTTAGCCCTCAGTCCTCCTCAGACTCGGGCAATGAAACCAACTCTTCAGAGATGACAGAAATGAATGACCTGGCTTCTCACAGGCTCTTGGTGGCCACTCGCGAGGGATATCAACCTTTACTTGAAGAGAAAACTGAATTCCCTGTCTCCCCATCCACAGGCGGAGGAGGCCCCACTGCGCAGACGAAGCCAGCCAGGCACCACCAACCCCCGGCTGTACCCCCAAGACGAGGCCCCTTTCTGGACGCCCCAACGTCTGGTTTTGACAGCTTTGACGGTAGACCCCCGAGCAACATGTCTGCAACGCTACAACGACCAAGTTCTACCACGCCTGGAGGGAAACATCACCGGAAATCCGCAGACTCCAGTGGGAAATATAATACGTTTAGCACAAGGGATGGTTTCAGGAGTGGTAGTCATTTTGATTTGGAGCAGCGTACTTCGTTTTGTGATAGACGGGAATTGCAAAGAAGGCAAAACTCATTCATGGCGGATAATTTTGCCTCAGAAGACAACGTCAGACCAATTCGTCCAACTTCCTCAACATGCGAAAGACTTCTGGAAATCGAAAATACAGACGCTAGAGCCACAAACGTAGAGCAAGATGAACATTTAGTCGTAGCCTCGTTGTTATCGCCGAGCAAAAAGGCGAGATCAGGAGGGGCGGAGCAAAGTTCAGACTTACCGACGGAACACCCACCTATGTCGAGACAGCAAAGTGTAGCCCGATTGTGCGAATACCATTTAGCGAAACGGATTTCAAATTTACAGGGAGAAGCGCATAGTTCTTTACAAGGATCAATATGCTCCTCTTTGGACGCTGGTGGTAGCACGAATAGCAGTAGCGCATGTGCAACCCCGACGGATTCACCACTTGGAGCGGCGCAAATCGATTCAAAACACTCGCATCATCACCACCCGAGGCACCCACTTTCAAGTTCATCTTCGTCACTAATTAGGGTGCTAAACTATGATGACAAATCAGGTTTTCCTGGACAAGTTAAAGACATGCACCCTCACGCAGATCCCAACTTGTTAAGGAAAATGTTACCAAATATCCACCCACCTGGAGATGGCCGTTGCGCACCTACTCCACCAAAACACGCAGCTAACAAGAAGTTATACAATGATCTACATGCTAAACAGGCTATGCTAAAGAATGCTAAAGAAGGTAGCGAGGCTTATAGGCAGCTAATTAACTATCTAACTGTCAGTCAGATGCATCAAGGCGGGAAGCTACATGGTGCAGGAGGGTCCAAAAAGGAGGGTAAACGCTACATAACAAGTAATCCGCAATTGGTAGAAATGGTTAGGAATAGGGCTAATCCAAATGCTCGTTGTCAATGTATGCCGTCATCTCTATCATCTCCATTTCTGAGTCCGGGCAATTCAAATCAAGCTTTGCAAATGGTGAATAAAAATCCCCGGGCGTTTCATTCGGCAACGCTTCCAGCTAAACTTAATCGGAGTCCGGTTGTGCATGCTCAAAAACCAAATGATAATATCGATTTGCGGCGATCTACGTCTGAAAGAAGAAGTTCGTTTTCAGGTTTGGAAAGTGAACTGGAAAAAAGTGGTATAGATCCGGAAGCGTTTTTATTGGCGTATAAGAAAAATGGTTGCATGAGTCCTAATGGTGGAGCAAACCGACCTCCGCCGAGATCTAGAAGTCAACCAGGAGGGGGCGGTAATGAGGAGTGGTTCAGGCAAGATGCTAAAGCTAAGCAAGCTAACAGGTTATCCAGGCAAGGCGAATCTTTGTGTAGTCAACAAGATGCTATGAATACTATTGGAAGAGGGGACCATGCATCTGCGTTCATAAGACAATCTTCTGGTTCAAGAACTTGCCTAACGTTACCAAATCCAAATACGCAATGCCCTCCGCCTCCACCTCCTCCTCCTCAGCAAGTCCAAGCTAATAATTTACTTCAACCGGGCCCCATGCAAAACCACATATCTCCAACTCCCCCTGATCACTTTACAAGTAGCTTACAACGTGGTAGGGAGCTGAAACGTAGCACTAGCAACATTACCGCAAGTTCAGGTAGCGTCGAGGCGTTATTCGAGAAACCTGTGCGAAGTCGAAGCCAGCAACCATTGACGGCCAATGTTCCGCAACAAAATGAGACAAAAGTACAACGTAGACCTAGGAAACGGCTTTCTAAAAGCTATTCACAAGGTTCCGTATCTGGTTCCTCCCATACGACTTGCTGGTCGGCTGGTGGTAGTTTTGATTGCAGACGGGCATCGGTTGCGTTCCCATTGCAAAAAGATGCCAAAAATATGAAGGGGTCACAAAAGTTAGACACTAGTCCATGGAGATGCAATGGACCTTTTAGCTATTGCTTCTTTAAGCGTAAAAGTGAAGGAGAGGAGGATGACATTGAGTGGGAAAGACCTAGAAGGAGTCGTGATTTTGATATTGAAGGAGGCGCTGGTATACCAGTAGGAGGGCTAAACACGAATCCTATCGGGGACCAGCTTTACGGCGAAGTTCTTAATAATATGAGTTTTAGTGACCGCTTATCAAGAATCAACGCCCTCAAAGATCGAATGTACGGGTTTCCGACTGGGTTTACTGATGTAAGAAGAGATGTAAATGAACTTATAGCGTTAGTTAGGTCCAGCGTCGGACGATGCGATCGTGGTGCTCAAATGCCCCTTCAAGACATATCGCAATACAAGCAACTACTGTCTGTCGAATCAAAAGAATTGGGTCGCGCTTGTCGGAGGATGGCGCAAGCATATACGAGCCCAGAGGAAATGCTATTGGCTGTAACATGTAGCTTCCAGGTGCTGTGTTGTCTATGCGAAGCTTGTATGTGTCTGGTAAGAGGTCTCGGTGTCTCCGCCTCCCACCAGCAGAGGGAGGTAGTAGCCAAAGTGGACGAAGTTGTAATGAATTATATTTGTTTGCTCAAAGCAGCAGAAGCAGCAACAGTTGGAGCGCCGGGCGAGCACAGTATGAAAGCACTGGTGAGGCACACGAGTACAATGTCTGCTATCGCTAACGCACTCACTCGCTCCCTTAAAACGCTGCTTAGCAAGTAGAGGCTAATGCTAATGACTGTACAATGTAGCCTAGGCTGTTTGCTCACTTCTGTCTTTTAGCATCTTCTGATCTAAGTTATGGAGAAAGCTGAATGAAGATACAGTTTTTTTCCAACTTATCATTTGGTCAGGTGCAACTCCTGTTAATAATGGGTTGGAACACAGTAAATTCAATGTAATAACTCACAATTTTTTAAAAACAACCAATTAATTTATAACTTTTTACGTTTAATGAACAATTTTAACTTCTTTGTACAGTTTATTAATGGGTAACACTTCACTAATGGGTAAGACAGTATTAATTAATATAACTGATTATATTTTGGATAATATTTCAAGGTTGTCTGTGACGTTACATTTATACCAGTGCAATTCACTATTTACTAAGGGTGCGTTCACACTTGCCCTGGTTTGGTCCTTGTTTGAGCCTAGTTTAGTCCTGATTTAGACTTGGTTTGGACTTGGTTTAGTCCTAGTCTAGTCGAGGTTTAGTCCCAGTTTAGTCCCAATTTTGATGTGGTGTTTTTGCAAGTATGAACACACCCTATCAGTTGTCCTTCTGGTTTTGATATAGCCGACCTTCTGACATTAAACATGATCTTGTGACATAATGTTATAATAATTATCTACATTTGAACGGCTGATATGCTGTCTGTGTTTCATTGTAAAAATAAATCCAAACCTTTGACTTATTTTTTATTTGGGATCGATTGGGAAGATGCTAAAAGACAGATTACTTAACACACTTGCTATTTCTGAGTACAATATTGCAATGTATATTTATTTACAAAGCCATACACCACATACACTGTAAAATATGAATCCTTTTACCTGTGCATTATGTAACTTATTTGTATAGAAACCACTGTAAATACAATATTATGGTTATTATTATTACCATGTAGCAGTCTAAAGAGCCATGGAGTATTGTACATATTTATGAAATGCAGTTTTACAAATATTTACTATTGCTGTAAATGCTACTTATAGTAAAGAGATTATAGTGATACTTTATTAATTAGACTATTTATTTATATTTTAATTAGTACTGTTAACTAGACCAGGCTTTACAAATGGAGACTTATAATGAAATGGTGAATACAGGGAATATGAAGCACTTTTGCCATAGTTATGTCATCTATATTAATGTTATAATTAAATATGTAACTTCAGAAAAAAAAAAAAGTAAAATTATGTCAGCAATGTCACAATTACTTTTACAATGTTCACTGTGTTAAATGGCATTTTTGGAAACATTATAATGCTTGAACGATAATCAACACTGTATCACCAAATCGTCATTTATCTTCAAGGAAATTAATCCCAGTTTTTCAAATAAAACAATGACAAGAAGAGTTATTTTGTATTGATGTATTTATTTATTTATGTAAAAAGGCTAATTCCCTGAGGGCCTTTTCAAAATCATGTCTTGGTTCATCATCTGCTTGTCTCCATGGAGATGTTACTGCTTTGCTTAGAATGTTCCACAGTATAGCACTAAACGTATCTATATCTATCATTTATTTCATTACATTTTTATTGCTTATAAATATTTACAAAACATGTATTCTTACTGTGAGCAGGGTCGCCTCTCCACAGATCTGACCTGTAGCTTGGCCTGGTAGTGTCACCTGCTTGTTTCCACGGAGATAAATATGTTTATTGTCATACTGTGGCACATTCCAGGCAAATAAATAACATCTCCATGGAGACAAGCAGCACCATTAAATGTAGGCTCTCAAAATAAATAAACTGATACTGTATGAGGAATGCAGGCTTATAAAAGTTAAGAGTAATAAAAACATTACATAACAGGAAAAAGTATAGCACATTTCCACCTTCACTGCTTTACATCAAAGCAGGATTCGAACTGCCAACCTTCAGTGGACACTCTACCAAGTGAGCTACTGTTGGCTCTTTGACACAAAATGCATTAGGATTTAGTAAATAGTTCTTTAACCTAACATGAACATGAGGATTCAGTTTTCAACCATTAACTTGAATGAATATATTCATACAACAGGGACCTCTAGTGGAAGCACGAGGCCATAACAAATGAAAGAAAATCCCACAAGAGTTGATCAAAGATGCTTGTCTACAAAACCAGCGGCCTTTAGCTTATTGTATATTAGCTACATGTGGTTTTGAAGTTAATATGAAACATTTAGTTAAGACAATTGGTGCAGATTTATTTTTAACTGAAGAAGACGAGGTCAAACTATTTTGCATCTTAACAAATGAGTTTTTGTCTGACTCATTCCCTTTGCCTAACCACAGAGCCATTCACATCTTCAATAAAACAATCCTTTATGGTGTTTTTGGGTCTGCACGTACCCCACGCGTTTACACTAAGGATGACCTGCGCATGCGTCGAGTGAGTTTCATTGAAACTGAAAGAGCACGTGGAAAAAAGTGCTTAAACTTAATTTTAAAAAAATCATAATATATCAACGTGGTATTGGTTTACATGTACTGGTCATATATGCTCGGATTGGAAACAAAACAACATCTAATTAATAGTTATATATATTGATTGAAATTAGCCTTTTAACCCCCCAAGTACTTTTCCAATGAACCACGTGACTGCCTTATTTGCATATTGGGCGCCCTGTGTGGCACGTGTTTCAGTTTCAACCAATCAGAGATGACAACCTCCCGCGTGACCCCGCCCGCGCGGTAACCACAGCAGCGCGCTTGATCAATGCATTGTGGTTAGGACCAGGAGGCAGACAAAAGTTTAGTTAGGCTCGTTTTTAGGCATTTCTGCGGGGTGTTGTTTCGGGGTTAGACTCGTTTTGCGTTATACTAACTTTATTGACAGCTACAAGTTTGTTCGCAATAGTCGTTTGTATTTGGAAAACCTCCAAACTGGATATAACCCTTTGAAATTTACGAGCGCGGGTTAAAGAGCCAACTGGGATTTAAACTTTTAGCATCTTAGCATCAAGAGGCTGTTAGCAAGTAGTTAGCTTGACTTATTTAACGCACAGAATGGCGGCTTTATGCCATCCACGGCGTGCATTGGTTGAGATACCTGCTCCTCAACCTAAAATTGAAGGTAAGTTGACTTGGAGGCGTGAAAAAGTGATTTAATTGAGACAAATTGTGCTATCCCGCGTTATGCATTTGAATATATGGCGCCAGATTGCACACAAATGTCGACCTAACTCTTAACATTACAAGGATAAACATGTGTAGTGATTTAATAAGGGGGTTTGAATGTTATTTAAGGCGTATTTTTGAATATTTGTTGTTGAAATAGGTCGAATTAAGAGATCTTATCTGGAAATACTAGGATCTCGTTTATCTCCAACACCAAGAGGCAGAAGCCCAACGGCCCCCAGAAGATTACAGTCAAGTAAGTACAACAAGAACAACAAGGACCAGGATTCACTAAAAGTACTGTTTGTGCTTCATTAAATGACGTTTCAGTGTGAAAATGGAGTAAGCCTATTCAACCAAGCTGCAAGGCACATTTAAAATTGATCTAAAATTATAAAACATTTATGAGTATTAAAAGAGCTAAAATAATTGTTTAAAATTACAAATACAGGGGCAAAGTATCACACATCTACTAGTAAAAGTACTGAGCTAACCCTTAGAAATGTACTGTTTGAATAAAAAGTGTTTCACCCCAATTCTGAGAACTATTCGAGTCAAATGTAGTAATTGTGATAAAGGATTAGCGGATTTTTGGTCATTGGAAGTGATCAAATGTTTAACTTTCCAGATCATTTATTACATTTTTTGTTTGCTCAAAGCTGGTACTTAAACTCCTGTAGTGCAGTACTTTTACTTTTGTACAAGTTACTTTCCACCACTACTGTTAACTGTGTGAACAAGAACACAATTGTCATATTTATACTTTAACATTTGGATTTCTTCACCAAACAGCACAATGAATGGGAATGTAAGGTTCTTGGGTCACTCTGGTTTTAATGGCTGTCTTTTATTGCAGTAGATCTGTGGAGTGGGAGGATCCAGGTCCAGTGTGACAAAATGGAGGACCAGCACACACCGCTGTCAAAGCAACAACTAGTACAACTTATCAGATCTCTCATTCTGGTCGAACAGGTAAATGTTTCAGCATTTTTAAATATGAAATAGTTCTAAGTAATAGTCATTGATAGACACAGTTAAGTCTTAATTTGAAGAAAGCATTTGGATTACATTTTATTTAATACAGCTTATATTAACTGTATAAGTGGTTAGGAATGATATTATGCTATGATATTATTTTATATTTCAGGGTTTATACACCAGTCCTGAATCCTGTAATCTCAAAATATAATTCTTTTGAGTTAAAACTATATGTGGCATGTAAACTGGAAATCACCGGATTTCTTTCTAATCAGTATCGCTCTGATTACTCACACCAGATTTTGACATTTGCATTTAAACAATATAGAAGTCCAGATTAGATTTTGGTGTGCCTGTATCAAACCTCAGCCACTGTCTTTATTTTATTTATTTTTATTTTTTTTGTTAAACTATACAAACATTTTGAATTCAAGAAAATACATTGAATGCAATTTCCTTTATGGTGGAAAAGCAATAACATCTTCATAGAGACAAGCAGGTGCTGGACTCTACAGAAAAGGTCCATAGTGCACCTTTAAATATCAAGATTTCTCAATTATGAAAGAATGTTATTTATAATGATTATATTATTGCATGACTGGCTAACACAACATAAACCCTGTGTATATTGTGTAGTTCTGTTTGGTTGGTTAACTCTATGTGGTAATTCTTTGTTCTAGAGTCAAGAGCCCAGAGTCCTAGCATCAGATTTGAAGTTTCTCCAGGAGGACCTCCACTTGAAGAAGGCCAATGTTTACAGATCCATCCCATACTCCAGACTGGGCTCAAACAGGGACGCACACTGCTACAGGAAGGCCTATCCTCACCTGGTAGCATTTAAAGTAAGTTTATGTTACTCTCAGGTATAACTGTTTGACCATTTATGTACCACGCCTGAACCATAGACAATCAGCTCAGATCAGTTAATCAGCTCCTCAGCTCGCAGCAGTTTGGTTTCAGAGCAGGGTATTCAACCGAAATAGCAAACTGCTGTTTTATTGAAAATATAAAAAAGTCCCTCGATAGAGGTGAGGTCGTAGGAGCTGTGTTTCTCGATCTAAAAAAAGCCTTCGAAACCGTTAATCACAGTTTGCTTTTATCAAAAATGACATCATTCAATATCGCCCCTGAGGCAATTTGTTGGTTTGCCTCTTACCTTCAGGATAGGAAACAGTGTGTTAAAGTGGCCGAAAATAAATCTCCATTCGCAAATATTCGCATGGGCATACCTCAGGGCTCCATATTGGGACCATTGCTGTTTAGTCTGTTTATAAATGACTTGCCTTTGATCTGCCCAGGTGTCCGCTGCCAACTTTATGCGGATGACGCAGTTTTTTATGCACCCGCCAAGACACCAGAGCAGGCGGCGGATGTTTTGTCCGCATGCATGGCTGAGGTTAGTCAGTGGCTAACTCAAAATAAGCTGACTCTAAATTTTGCAAAAACTACTTCTATGTGTTTTTCTATTAAAAAAATAAATGTAGACCAAAGATTTCAAATAAATTTACAAAATGATAAAATACAAGTAGTTAACGATTTGAAATATCTTGGGTTGGTCTTAGACCCCCAACTAAAATTTGATAAGCATGTTAAGAGTATAGCCAAAACAATACAAAGAAATCTAAATTGTTTTAAATTGATAAGGCAATATATTCCAAATCAGGCAGCCCTGCTGTACATGCATGGTATGATTTTTTCTCATATCTCCTACTGCATGACAGCATGGGCCCAGGCAGCTCCCTCAGCCACAAAGCGCATTGGTTCTTTGTACAACCAAGCAATCAAAATTATGGATCGAAAGCCAATCCGTTTTCATCATTGTCACATCCTTAAAAAATATAATCTATTAAGTTTTGAAAGTTTTACTAGTTTATGTTTTCTTAAATTATGTTTTAAGTGTATTTATAACTTGGCCCCAGAACCACTCAGTACATTTATACAAAGATTAAACAGCACCAGAGTGACAAGAGGCACCATAAACAAGAACTGTACAATCCCACAACGCAGAACCTCTTTTGGACAGTCCGCCTTTTCATATCAGAGCTGCAAACTGTGGAACTCACTGCCCACTGAAATAAAAAACATTTCTGAGTTGAAAATGTTCACCTCTAGGATTAAGAAATGGCTGAAAATGAGTCAAAACTGTACCCACTTGTAAATAGGCAGTATGACAGAGAGAGAGAGAACGTGTGAGTGTTGAATGTATTTTTGGGCACTGATGTATCTATTTTAAGGGGCAGGTGTTTTAATATATTTTGCATATTGGTGAATTGTGGAGAAGCTCAACCAGGGACGGGAGTTGAGAATTAGCTTTTGCTATAAACTCTATATGCATCACATCAGCTGCAATGTTCATGTTGTAACTATGTCAGATTGCATTGTCCCTGTCAAATAAATATATAAATAAATAAATAAATCATGGACACAAAATTCTCTATGTGCCTGTTGCTACAGTGCGATCACGTGGTTAGCTGACACTACCCGGAGCTGCGTCACATTGAACACTCCTTCACATACAAACGAATGGTGAAGCCAGTCCCCTGAAATTAAAGAATATAAAATGTTTATTTCAAGATATTTATGTCATTTATCTGGTCATTCTTCTCCTCATCAGTACCATGTAAAAGAGGACGTTCACACACAATGATTTAAAATAAAACACTTTGACCTCACATGAATGTGGTTGGTGGGTTGGTACCAGCTGACACTCTGGATTATTGATAATTGCTGGCTAATGCTAACGACTATAGGAGAAAATACAGGGGATTGGCTCTGGTGTGCTAAAATCTTTTCGGACTAACTGAGTTGCTAAGTGGTCGATAGCTTTAGCATCGAATGGTGTGTCTACTAATTATGTTTATACTGAGAACTTATACCAATCACCAATATACTCAGAATATACAACATTATAACAGAAGCAATTCAAAAAAGTCCTTTACTTTCTGGTCTTGTTACTGACCAATGCATATTTTCTTTAGGTTTCTTGCCAAGAATGGGGCCAAGTTTTGTTACGAAACCAAGAATGGGACGTAGTTTTGGAGCACACTTTGCTGGCGTGGAGATTCACCAGTGAGTTACCCCAATGGGACACGGCCAGTCACAACGCTCTGAGAGAACAATGCTTTAGCATGCTAGCATCGCAGAGTCAAGCTGCTCTTCAACACTACAATCCACCAGCCAGCAGGGGGCGCGAGTTGCTACGGAGGTATGTATACAAACACTGTGGGCTGTGTCTCAATTCGCCTAATGCACCTTTTGAAGGGTCCCTTCGAAGTACTCTTCAAAGTGTAGTTTGAAGGTTCCGTTCGAGAATCTGGACAGGTCCACACCACGGACCACACTTGTACTGCTGTCTTTGAGTGTACGATACGTACATTACGTACGTGATTTTTTTTAATGATGTATTATTTAATAGAAGAAAAGTCAAGATGTCGTCGTCACAGCCTTTTTTTTAGATTGAATATCAATAGGCAAATATAACGTTCAACGTGATTTTTTTTTTTTTTCTCATTTGTAGCTACTTCATAACTTTAAAGGGTTAACAAAATATACCTTGTGAAAATGTAATAACGGAGACAGACGTAAAAATATAATTTTCACATTCATAGTCTATAAACCAGAGAACACTGATTAGTTGTACATAAAGTGGGATATTGCAGTTTAACAATTCGGTATTTTGGCCAGTGTCTACACCACTTTAATAACAGTAGAGGGCGCTGTTTCCCTTCTATGCCGTGCCAGTTCTTTCCATATTATTATTGTGAGGGATTTTCTAGCAGTGCAGCACTACATCAAGCTAATATCTTGATTTACTAACATGAAGGTAAATGACACGTGCCCACCGGGGGGTGTAGACCTATGGAATGTACTGGAACACATGAAGATTTTGTGCACGTCTCAGGACTCTGTTCTGTCCTTTCTGGAGAGTCTGTTGCTTCATTGTTCACATTACCTGTGTGGATCATTAAACTCTTCTGACTTTGTTTCTCTTGGTCTTTGACGCTTACAATAGAAACGAACATTCTTACATTATTCTTATTGCAGTAATAATTTCTAATTGTAATAATGTTTTCTTATTGTGTAGCAATAACTGCACATTCCTTTATTCCATATAACTCCCTTCCTTTTTAATCATCACACACACAGTACAGATCTTTATTCAGATTTAATAGTTTCATGTCGCACTGTTGTAGATGAGGTAAACCAGTACGAACATTTGAACGTATATTGCGCAGCGGACTCCATTTTCTTCTATTTCTTGCGTAGTCGCGGTGCATGATGCGATATAGAAGTGCGTGAAGTGTGCACGCATGCATGCATCTCCATGGAAACAGTGGAAAGGGAAGGGCAGGTTTGTTGGGTGCGTTGAAATGGGACAGCCCTTGTCGTGCCGGAAATTGCGTAACTGCCCTTCGATGCACACTTCGAATGGTGATTCTAAGGCCAGTTTGGCGAATTGGGACACGGCCTGTGATTGATACAGGGCAGGAATATTCATTTTGATAACAGCCAACTGCTATTGATAGGTCAAATGGACATTTTAATTGCATTTTTAGGTTATCCACCATATTAAACACAAGTTGGTTTACTAGTGTCATTTCTGTATGGTTTTTAAGCGTTGGTTTATTTAAATAACTGCTATAAAAGATTGCTCTGCTGGGATAATTAACTGTATGTAGTCTGTGCTCTTACTGTTTAAAAAGGTTTAGTTGTGGTTGTAGTATCTGGTTTGCACAGCCTTAACCTGCAGAGAACGCATACAAGTTTTTACTCATTCTCAGTATATGAACCATGCCTCATGTAAAAGCTCAGAACGTCCAGAATTCACTCACTGAGCTGCATAGGCTGCACTAGCACTGATTCATGATTGGCTGCAGGTGCTGGGGTGTACTGAGTCCTTTTAAGTTTAAACCAACTGGATTTCAGCAAATGTGTACATTGTTTTCTTGATAATAGCTTTGAAACACTTTGAAAGATTTAAATGGCAAAAATCTTTCTAATCGTAAAGATCACATTCACCATCAATCCCAAAGTGAATGTTTGTTATTAGGTGCTGAACTTTAAGCTTCATGCTTGAATTATAAGTGGCATTTATGTTGAGGTCATTTAGTTTAAATTAAAATGTGCAAATAGTTTATCCATTTAAAATGACTATTCTTATATAAAACTCATGGCAAACTTGTTGACATTTAAAGTACCTACATAAATCTCTTTAAATTGCATTACACCCATGACCCTCTCTAAACTGCCCTTTTTTGTTTATTTCAGATTCAAAATGGCGCAGCAACATTCACAAGCCATCACACCGTGCATTGAGGCGCTGCAAAGGATTCTGGGAAAGGCCGATGACTCTGCCATGGACACAAAATAAGCTTTAACCAATCAAATGGCTCCACCCTAGTGGTACATGTTTTCTTGTAAATGTAATTAATGTTTGTTACGTGGGCCAAAACATTTTCAGTGGGCGGTAATGACAGTATTGTTCCAAAAGGTGGCGCCGAATGCAATAAGCTCCGCACCATTGGTCTTTAAGTGGTAATAATACACTGGGTCATTGCTCCCAAATGCAATTACAGGCCATTTAATCATACCTCTTTTTCTACGGAAGCCCCGATTGACAAAAATATCTCTGTGCTCTATAGAAGATGTAAGCTTGTATAGTAGCTTTAGTGTATTTTTGTATACTTCCCATTACAGTTCCAGGATTTGCCCTTAGATTGTAAATATTTTCGCTGATACTTGAATTCTCTCCTTTTTTTCTATGTTTTGTTTTGTCTTGTTTGCGCTGTTGCCAATGCCTACACCTGAACACTTGAAGAGTTTTGATTAAATAGATTAATTTAAATAAAGCTGTTTGCAATTTGTACATTTTGGTTTTTGTGTTTTGTTTTGTTTTTTTGTGTTTATTAGTTTCTATCACTTACAAACCGCTACTAACCGATTTTTGATTGTTTTGGTTAGTTTTCACTCTATCATTGCTTTTGGTGCTCAGTTTCAATAGTAGAAGCTTGATTAAAACTTACTTGCAGATGCACCATTGTAACTTTTTGGTCTCCCACCTGCTTGTTTCTATGGAGTTATTGCTTTGGCTAGAATGTTCCACAGTATTTCCATGGAAACAAGCAAGTGAAAATTAGCTTTATGCACCTTTTCTATCTAATGGCTATTTAAAAGTCAGATTTGTTTGTCTTGTGTTTATTGAAATAACCAATTACAGAAAAAAAATGCACGTGAAGTTTGTTTTTTTCAGTTTTTAACCACAAGATGGAGCCAAAGCTGCAGTATTGTCCTGTCACAGTGGGGTCACTTACGTTTACACATTACTGCAGCAGAGACAAGGAAAGTCCAAGTGCTTGTGTCTTTATATTGGGTTTAAAACTATAAATGAACTGTTTCTAACCATAACGCAAAACAAAAATAATTAGCCTTTGTGGATGTAAGTTAATAAACCCACAATCTCCCACAAAAGTCAAATCAAGTCTTGTAATAATTTAGTGCCAGACAGTTGAATATTAAAAGAAAGAAGGTCAAAATTCTGATTATGTGATGAATTTTTTTTCTTTTTTTCTTCGGGTCACATTTTATAAGCAAACACTGGGCATTTCAATCTTTTTTTGTTTTTTGAAGTATTCCCTGATAGATAAATGTCATACAGAGCTCCAAAACTGATAATGTATTTAAAAACATCTCAATATACACCAGAAATAATAGTTTGACTGGCCCAATGTTAAAATAATCATAGTTGCAGCTTTATTGTGGATCCAGTTTTGCTTTCCTATCAGCTTCTTCTTTTATATTTCAGCTCACAGTGTCAGAGTCGTCATGACGATTGCTCCTAGCCAGTTTTCCGTAAATACATGCGGATTAGGAGACACTTCCGCAGCCCGAGCCCTCACCTGGGAGCATCCGACCGGAGAAATGTGTTTCCAAGTTGGATACAGCCAATCCTGGAGACGCTTCAAGTCACTAAGAGGTACTTATACTGCTGTTATTTTGAATCTCATGGTCCACCACAGCATGACATTACACTTATCTGCTGCCATGGAAACAAACAGATTATACCACCAAGACAAGTTACAGGTCAGAGCTGTGGAGAGGTGTGCTCACAAACAGTAAGAATGCATGTTTTTTGCCTTATTTTTGAGGAGTAAAAACACATGTAACTGAGTAAACGCAAGATATAAGTTTAATGCTGTACTGTGGAACATTCCTGGCAAAGAATTAACATTTTCATAGACACTGAAGTGACAGTCTCCCTACCAGAAAAAGTTACGTAGTGCCCCTTTAACATAGCCCGTACTGCCAAAGTGAACTAGTCAGACATGGGGAAGTGACGTTCACATTTAATGCTCTTTGCTTTGCTTGGAATGTCCCACTGTAAGGCATTAAATATATCTATCTTGCAATGTTTTTAATGCACAATAATACGTTGTAAAAACATGGCTCACCACAGATCTGACTTGTAATTTCACTTGATAGCTAAATTCTATAGATCATTTTAATGCCATACTGTGTGGAACAGTCAAAGCAAAGTGAAGATCTCCATGGATACAAGCAGTGGACAAACCAGAAAAGTGACATAGTGCACTTTTAATTGAGGAATGTAGTTATTAAATGCACTAAAAACAACATTTTTTTTACTTATACAATAGCGTACATGGGTTTGGAGCTGGATGCGCCTGTCTCCTGTCTAGTCTATTCTGACTCACCTGTGAAATACCGAAGGTCGCTCCCCGTTGGGCACTTTGTTTGCTCCATAATTGTCGTAATCATCTCTTCACTGCGTCGTTGGGGTGTAATTTTACCACCTGACAGGTTCCTATATTTTTCAATGTAACCTCAGCTCCTCGCCCACGAGTCTCATTTTAAATCCAATCTACAAAGTTGTACAGATTTTACAGTTGTATCGTTTTAAACTGTAGCTTGTCTGGTTCCTGGTTATTTGTTCTTGATATCACACAACTGGCGATTTTAATCATTTAGAGTTTATTAAAGGTGCACATGTCACTTTTCAGCACCTGCTTGTCTCCATGGAGATGTTATAGCCTAACCTGAAGTGTTCCACAGTACAGCAATAAGGTTATCTATCTTGTATTAAGTTACAGGTGTTTTATTGATTAAAAATAAATTGAAAAAGATGATTTCTTATTGTGAGCGGGGTCGCCTCTCCACAGATCTGACCTGTAACTTGACTCGGTGGCATTCCGTGGTTACAGTATTTCCACAGAGGCAGATGAGTTTAATGCCATACTGCAGAACAATCTATCTCGGCAAAGCAATCGCATCTCTATGGAGACATGAAGGTGGCAGAAAAGTTTCATAGTGCAGCTTTAACAAGTTCATTTTCTGCTCATTTCTGCTCATTTTAACTAATCTGGATCTTTTTTTTGTTTTGAACTTTGGTCAGAAGACAGTATTCTTCTGTTAATTAGCTTATTAGTGTTTTCATGACACTAAAATATCAAACTTGATTTCGATACTAAAAATGGACTTGCTACTCAATAATGATTCTGATGCCCACACAATCATTTTTTAAATTATTTTTAACATAAAATAATAATATTTTTTACTATACAATGTGGTCTTGCATTAGTTCTGATAAAACTCAAGATGAAACTGTTCAGGGAAAGTCTTATTTGAATTAGTCAATGATGTGATGTTTTTTCAGTATCGATAATTGTTTAAATTAGTATTTCGATGCTAGTTTTAGTAACGATTAGTATCTGATTTTCGACACTTTTGACAACCCTAGAGCCTGTGGTGATGATTTATATCTGTGACCAGGTCCATTATTAACAGCGTCTTTGTCCCTTGTCCCATATCACATGGTCCTATTGAATGTTGTCATTTGAAAAGCAGCAATAGGCTCAAATTGCAAGTGTATTCCAGCGAGCACGAGCAGATCTGGTATTATGGACATGTTTGGGCTTTTAGGAGGCTACGAATGGGGTTTAATGCAGTTTTGAGGCTGTTATTCTCTGCAGAGGAGGAGGTTGGACTGAGGACAAGCATAAACTGTGAGTGCTGCAGCGGTCAGCCATGAAGAAAAAGGTCAAAGGTCACAGGAGCACAGGAGGGGGCGTTCTTTTTTATATATGTACAGTCTTTACTATAAGGTGTTAAGTCAGAAGAAAATCATACAAGCTGATTATAGTCTTATGTATAAAACTCAAAAGTCACATGACCATTTAATGCATTTTTATTCACTCCACTCAAATCACTTCACAAAAATGATATGTTCCACAGTACGGCATTAAACTGATCCATATCTATGGAAACAAGCTGGTGACCCCGTAAGTCCAAGTTACAGGTCAGATCTGTGGAGAATCAACTGTTTTTCAATATGTTTTTGAGCTGTAAATGCATCTGGGATTGTATAAATGCAAGACATTAGTTTAATGCCATACTGGGGAACATCTCCACTGAGACAAGCAGTATAGATACATTTACTGCCACTCTCCAGGACAAAGCAACAACAAACATCTCCATGGAAATAAGTACATCCACCAGAACGGCAGCCATAAGAACATTAATAACACCATTAGTTACCGAAATGTCCGTCTTTACTACAGCAGATGTATCCAAGTATTATAACATACAGAGAAAAAACAGACCAAAAACAGACAAAAAAATGACAAAAAAATGACAAAAAAAGACAAAAAACAGACAAAAAAATGAAAAAAAAACAGACAAAAAACAAACAAAAAGCAGACAAAAAACTGACAAAAACAGACAAAAGCAGACAATAAACAGACAAAAAAACAGACAAAAAAATGACAAAAAAATGACAAAAAAGACAAAAAACAGACCAAAAACAGACAAAAAAAACAGACAAAAAACAAACAAAAAGCAGACAAAAAACTGACAAAAACCAGACAATAAACAGACAAAAAACTGACAAAAAAAGACAAAAAACTGACAAAAACCAGACAAAAAACAAACAAAAAACTGACAAAAACAGACAAAAAACTAACAAAAGCAGATAAAAAACTGACAAAAACAGACAAAAACCAGACAGACAAAAACCAGACAATAAACAGACAAAAAACTGACAAAAAAAGACAAAAAACTGACAAAAAACAGACAAAAAACAAACAAAAAACTGACAAAAACAGACAAAAAACTAACAAAAGCAGATAAAAAACTGACAAAAACAGACAAAAACTGACACATAAACTGACAAAAAGCAAACAAAAAACACTGCAGCATCGAACCAGGGAGTAAAGCTTCACCTCTTCTCTGATCTCTCACCAGGAGGCTACATTACTCTACTTTGCACGTACAAAATGAAAGAAAAGAAAAGAAAAAATCAAGACTCCTCACACATCTACAAAAACCCTACAGTCTGATGTATATTGTCTAATGTTTTGTAGAACATTGACTCTTTCTTCAGCCTTAGGCACTACAGCTTCTTCTTAAATTTAATATTTCAATCTTTCCCTGATACAAAATTTCAAAACTTGAGGGAATTTTAATATTTCATCCTTCACATTTTTTATTTCAGTCCAGTATTATTGAGATGTGGAAGTGTTCTGCTGTATCTGCACCACACTTTGTACCTGCCTCTTCCTCTGTGCCGGGGTCAGGAAAAACTGCATGAGTGTGATAGTAACTCTTTAGGGAGGGTAACACTAGACCTCTCCTCCTTTACTGCAGTAGTAAAGTTGTATATTTAATAGTCCGCCCTGCACCTCACCGTATATATATCTGATATAAATGTGTCCCGTTCTTTAAGGTTTATCTTTCACCTCAAGAGGAACATTTTGAAATATGTTTTGTAGCTGAGGCAACATATTCGTCTTTATCGCCTCCACTCTCAAGTACTTCATTGACCGCTGATCTCAGTTAATCAAGTACTTTTGTTTTATACTCTTTATACAGTTGTAACTCTGTCAGTGTCATTAAAACTGATAATGATGAATCTCGGTCCTCAAGATAAATGAAAACATCGTCTGCAAAACTATTTTTTCTGTTCTAGTCCTGACATACTTCAATACACAGCTATATCCACTGACCTAACAGCTCTGGGAGGACAGTACTACTGTAGTACTACCACTAGAGCTGCTTTATAAGCTTTTGATAATTGCACATTGTAAAGAAAATACATACTACTACAATTGCTACTTTTACTACGACTACTATTATGCTTCTACTACAACTACTACAACTATGGCTACAACAGTGCAATTATATATGCTAGTATTACTACTACTACTACTGCTACCACTGATACTGCTACTACTACTACTACTACTACTACTACTACTACTACTACTACTATTACTACTATTACTGCTACTACTACTACTGCTACTACTACTACTACTACTACTACTATTACTACTACTGCTACTGTTGCTACTGCTACTATGCCTACTACTATTAGAGATGCTAGCTTCTTTAATTACAACTACACACAGGAACATGTATACAACTATAAATATCACTGCTACTGGCTACTGATACTACTACTACTACTACTACTACTACTAATACTAGTATCAAAGTATTCAAAATGTTTAGATCGTGGTTGTATATTTCCTGCCTTTGCTTTTAAATGATATAATCCACCTGTAGATCTGACAAATATTGTGTTTTGAGCTTTACTGCTACATTCATGTCGTGTTTCTGTGGATCATAAAAGTACGACCAAACTGTGAGTAAATCCCACGTGTGAGTTTCTGTAGAACACGTTCTACCTTCTGCTTTTTGTAGTTGAAGAATTATCTGGACGAGCCACAAAACCTGCAGATTTATTTCACCAGGAGAAAACATCACGATCTTCAAAGGTTCTAAGGTAAAGGAATAAAAAAGTAGAGACTGATGCATCGCTGGTCCAAACTTAAATAAGTAACCTCCAGAAATGCTTCATGTTGTTGCTTTATTAATATTTATAGGGCCGAGTATTGACTGGGACTTGAGGAATGCGTCTTGGCAAAAGGTAAAGTTGATTTTTAAAAGCTTATTTCCAAGGTTAAGATTTGAAGGACGTGAAATAAATTCTTTGGATGTAAAAATAAAATAGATTTACAAATGTTTTGCCGCTTGACTCCTGCAGGTTTGAATCATTATTATATCAATTTTAAGCCAGATGCCCTCCCTGCCACTCATACACTGGTGTTTAAGAGCCAGGGAAAAAAAACTGTATTTTTTGTCAAATATTGAGTTATTGTTGTCTTGTAAACCAGGACTAAAACAGGAATAAACCAGGACTAAACCAGGACTAAACCAGGACTAAACCAGGACTAAACCAGGACTAAACCAGGACTGAACCAGGACTGAACCAGGACTGAACCAGGACTGAACCAGGACTGAACCAGGACTGAACCAGGACTGAACCAGGACTGAACCAGGACTAAACCAGGACTGTACCAGGTGAAGTTACAGTGACCCTTTATGTGAAACTTATTCCACATATTTCAGTACATTTTCTATTCATGAGTCTCGTCCTGTTTATATGCAACATTTTGAGGAGTTTTTCCCGTTCGAAAAACAAAATATTTAGTTTTAAATTGTTAATCGCTATGACAACAATCCTATTTATTCACCATTGAGAAACAAATGCACAGTTTAACCCAGTGCGTCCAAAACAGAAGCGTCACAGTGAAACCGCATCACTCACCTGTTTACATCGTATCACTCCACACTCACTGCTCCCAAGAGGATTCTGCATTAATATTTCACACTGTAAATAACAAGCACTGACTCTCCACTGAAGAACTGCAAACAAGAGGAGGAGAGGAGAGAGGGAGGAGAGGAGAGAGAGAGACTAAAAGTACTGACTCTCCACTGAAGAACTGCAAACAAGAGGAGGAGAGGAGAGAGGGAGGAGAGGAGAGAGAGAGACTAAAAGTACTGACTCTCCACTGAAGAACTGCAAACAAGAGGAGGAGAGGAGAGAGGGAGGAGAGGAGAGAGGAGAGGAGAGAGGGAGGAGAGGAGAGAGAGACTAAAAGTACTGACTCTCCACTCAATGACTGCAAATCGAGAGAGAGAGGCTAAAACAAGTGAAGGAGAAAGGAGAGGATGGAGAGGAGATGAAAAGAAGGAGAGAGAAAAGAGAGAATGGGGAGACAGAGAGAGACTGATGATGTAGTAGAAGTAATAGTTGTAATAGTAGTGGCAGTAGTAGAAGTAGTAGTGAATAGTTTTGAAGTGTAGTCTATTGAAGTAACATTTCCAACATATTTAGAGCTATTTCCGTCCTTATAATTAAAACCCTCTTTGAGTTTGAGCTTTTGAACATGTGATATTTTCATGATTTTTTTTTTTTTGATGAATTCTCTGCGTCTTTCCAAACTGAAGGACACAGGGACTTTTAAAAGACCATAATAAATACATAAATACATAAATAAAAGACAAATGTAAGTAAAAAGAGCGTCTCATTCCCAACGTTCCCATGAAGCCATCTGTCAGCAGAAGGATAAATATGAGTGTTTCATTATTAAACTTCCCCCGGGAACAAAGTCTGATCTAAACAAACTGCTCCTTTTATTTGGTTTACTCTTCTGTGTCCATCAACTCAAACTGTCGCCTCACTCTGATGTAAAGTACTCAACTTTCTACTTGTTCTTACTAATATTATTTTGAAGTAACAGTCCTCTTTGTTGAGAGCACTTTTGTCTGTCCTCTCCACCTCTGGTCCTGACGCTTTATCAGTGTAATATTTCACTCACTCAAGAAGTAGATGTTTGTTTCCAACCTTGTAAAAGATTCAGAATGTATTTGTCAGGGCAGTGCAGCAGTAATGACCTATGACCCATGACCTATGACACAGACACCTTTTCACTTATGTCTCTACTTTATTTCCATGATTATTTACACTGTAGATTCTCACTGAAGCATCAAAACTATGAATGACAAACTGGAATGTAGTCCACAAAAATAAACTCAAAATAACTCCAAACATTTAAAAAACTCACATATCCTTTAACCTTTGCTTTGAACCCTGATTTGCACTTTTGTCATTTCAAAGAACCTCATCGAGAGAAGGACAAGAGTTTGAGCTGTCGACAAAGCAAAGGGTGGAGACTTTAAGCATTTTTAGTAGAGTTATTTCACTTTTTTCTTTACCGCATAATTCTTTATATCTCACTTCATATATTTGACGTCTGTTTGTGTCTAAATTGTAGAAAGTCATAAAAGTAAATGGAAAAAACATTGAGTGAAAGAGTGTGTCCAAACTTTTGACTGGGGTCTGTGTTTGTGGTGGTGGGGAACTGGAGCACCCAAAGGAAAACTATATAGACACAGGAAGAACATGCAAACTCCACATGGAAAAGTGCCACAGTGTCTGACAACACAACCTGGAGAATCCTCACACTGCACTGTAATATCACCTCTATGCCATATAAATAAATGTAAGGATTTCATGAAGGTTTATGTGTCGACCTTTCCTCATTCAAAAGATCAGATATTTTATTTGAGTATCTTAGTTGCTATGGTGATGACGGACCGTTGCCATGGTGTGAACTTCATGAATAAATGTAGCTTTTACAGTGTAACTTTTCAGGTTGATGGTCCAACACCTGCTTGTATCCATGGAGACATTATTGCTTTGTCTAGAATGTCGAGGTCAAGTTACAGGTCAGATCTGTGGAGAGGCGACCCCACTCATAGTACGAATGCAGTGTCATTTTTTAGCGTTAGAAACAAGATAAACAGTATTAATGAAGTACTTTGGAACATTTCATGTACAGCAATATATTATCCTTAGAGTCAAGCAGGTGCCACTCAAAAGGTTACGCAGTACGTCTTTTAAAAACCCCTCCATTCATCAGTATAAAGCTCTATTTGAATGTGCCTCTCAGTGTAACGCCTCAGATCTTCCTTAGGCACTTGGAAGCCTGGCATCTGTAGCCTCCACTTTACCATATGCTCAATCATTAATTCAGCCTTCTTATGAATTAACAAGCTACTGTCACTCCTGCCCAATGTTTTTGTCCCTTCTGTGATGCCGTAGCTCAGGGCTGCGAGAGTCATCGAAATCAAATCGAAATCGAAACTTTTATAGATGCAATTCGCCCAACGCAAAGGCTCTAAATTATCTCCTGTCTTGGTCTGCATAAAAACTGTTATCCCTTTAATTCAGATCTGTACAAACATGTTCTGAAATGTGATTCTTGTATTTGTTTCTCGGTTCATATTTCAGTCTTTTTTGTCAGTTCTTCTGGGTGTGTTTAAAATGTGAACTTTGAACAGAATCCCATTGTTAAAACATGAATCACAAATCAAAAATATGAAATGTCAGTCTTGTTTAAGCTTCATTAAATGTAAACGATGTCATTTGTTTATATATTTATTACACAGCCAAAAGCATCATTAATTTAAGGACAATTTAAAGTCAAATTTAACTCAAACAATGTGTCAAATCCAAAATCTAAAGTTTATAACCTGCATATACTAGCAGAACTAAAACTCTAGGACTTAATACTAAAACATGTCACTAACCTGATTTCATGCACTTGCTTTAGCTGCACATAGACGCTTAGAAACCATTAAATGTACTGGGACCATAGGCCGACACAACACATGTGACAGACCTCATGCTGCATATGTGTGCACGTTTGGAGGGCTGGGTGTCCATGTTTGTGCAGAATTCATTTAGCTGTAAGTGTCTGGTCCATCCTCTCAGGACACTGTAAAAAGAAACAAATCTGTGCTGTGCAAAAGAGCCACACAGACACACTGAAATATCTGTCGTATCATTTTACATGTTGGGTTAGAATATTTGTTTAGACGTCATAAATGTAAATGGTTACAGTGGAGTTTTTACAGGAAATGTTTTTGCATCTAGCACAGTTATTGTTAATAATCCAGAAATGAAATCTGATATTATAATTTCTGAATACAGATACATCTAGTTACAGATATAAAAACAGCAATGATCCACTTTTTGTTAAAACAGCTTTATTTACAAACAGTAGCAGCAGACTGCAAAAGAGAACTTTTGTGAAGAAAGTTATTTCTGTGGTAATTGATGACCTGTATAATAAAACTGAATACTCAATAACCCATAAATTTTTTCATATATATACACTGACTGTTGAACCTGTAGTAACTGATGGGACAGGGACATCTGACATCTGGTCAGAGGATGAGGAGGAGAGGGTCAGATGGAGCAGAGATGTCTCACATTAACGTGAGAGTAACAGAGTAAAATTTAAAATGAAGAGCTTCTACTCTGAGTCTTTATTCAGTGTGATCCTGTTCCTGGGCCTCAGACTCTGGGCTGTGATCTGAACCATGGGACATTTTCACTGAAATGTTGTTGATGCAGGCTTTGTTTTTGAAAGAGCCTTCGGGACGCCCTCTGCTTCTCAGGGGGACCGTCTTTTGCTGCTTTAGGAGCATGCCCTGCTTTTCTGGGTAAAATGTAGCTGTCGATCTTTCTCAAATGAGCTCCTGTCTTAGGCTCAGATTTCTGGGGTCTCCCACGACCCCTACGTGGGGGGTCAAGAGCAGGCGCTTGCCCAGGACACTCCTCTTTGGGATACTTTCGGGGTCGCCACAGAGCTTTCCATACTCAGGCCTGGTCCAGCTCCTCTCCTGGGGTCAGGGGCCTCTTTGTTTTTGCAGGACTTTCTCTCTCAGGTGTACTCTGCACTGCTTCACTGCTAGTTTCTGTGTCATATCTGGGCCTCTTGAAGGATCCCTTTGGACAGCCCCTTTTCTTCGGACTATTTCCTCCATTCATGTTTGATTTGCTGGCTGACCCCTTTGGCCTCCCTCGGCCTCGTATCACTGAGGCTCTGTTGGTGACACCTCGCTGCACCAGGTTGATGTCTGTCACACAAACTTGCAGCTCCTTCAGACCCATGGACGTCTTCATCTCAGCCTCAGAGAGACTGTTCTCACTGGAGTCACCATCATCAGTGAAAGCGTCTCCTTCAGCCATGTTGTCCTCAATACTTCTGTCTTTATTTTATTACTTTATCTGTTTGGCACCTGTGACAGAAGACAAGTGTAAACTGCCTTAAAAGTCAAACTACATGTTATGTGTAATTGTATAAAAAGGTAATTGAGTAATCAGCTCAGTCATAAATAATGTGAAGGAGCAAGTGTAGTAATAATAACAATATATGTGGACAATAATGGAACTGTTATCAAACTAATGGCCCCCCAGGGGGCTGCTGCCTCCAGGCGCCTAGTTGCCACATTTACACTGATCACACCATTGAAGCACATGACAAATGATATATTGCATTAATGTTGAGGGGTTCAAAAAAAAAATAATGTACATATTCCGTGAGTCTCCTGTGTATATTTCCGTTGCATTTCTCAGTGTAACAGTGAGGCTGAATAAAATCATTACAGTCTATTTGCACTGATATTGTCATGGAGTAGACAGATGCAGAATAAACAGATGCAGTGTAAAACACAGCAGGATGCACATGTGTGTGTTTGAGATGTTTGTGTGACATGTTTAAAGACTCACCTGAGACTGAGGTAAAGAGCTCATGTATGAACGAACATAGATATGGATTACAAATGTCGCATTTATTCTAAATGTAATGATCGTTTGAATTTATGGACACTTAAAAAAATGAGCCTGAGAGAAACACAGTGCAGGACTTTAGTTCCGCCTGGAACAGGAGCGCCACCTGGAGATCGAATTTACACAGCACATATGTCAGACTATTATGCTTTTTATTTTCTGCTTCATATGAGCTGGATTACAGCATTTAGTTTAACTTATTTGATCTCATTTAAATTAGTTGTCTGTGTGACTTAAGTATCACATGAACTAAACTAAAACTTTATTATCTAAATTAAACCCAAGACAGAGCATACAGGACCATGGGCGGAACACAACCTTCATTCTTTCATAAGACCCAGCAGAGGACGCTGTGCTGCTCTAGAAGCAATAACTGTAATGATGATTCAAATAGGATGAAATCTCCCTGCTTGATACTCTCAGAGCATGGTGCTGTGGCCCCTCGTGGTGCTGTGGCCCCTCGTGGTGCTGTGGCCCCTCGTGGTGCTGTGGCCCCTCGTGG
Source organism: Periophthalmus magnuspinnatus (assembly GCF_009829125.3). NCBI lineage: Eukaryota > Metazoa > Chordata > Actinopteri > Gobiiformes > Gobiidae > Periophthalmus > Periophthalmus magnuspinnatus. Next base: position 12,419,576 of record NC_047127.1, on the reverse strand, counting down.
TGCTGTGGCCCCTCGTGGTGCTGTGGCCCCTTGTGGTGCTGTGGCCCCTCGTGGTGCTGTGGCCCCTCGTGGTGCTGCACTGAGCCCTCTTTGGGACAGGGCTCACTGTGCTTCCTGAACAGTGGCTTCTACTCCTCCTCCTGCAGATCTTTACTGGACATCTGAAATGTGGTGATCTGCGGGATCAACTCAGGCGTCCCTTTCTCTACTCTCCTGTTCTGTTCATCTTCCTCTTCTTCATCATCTGAACCTGCACAGAGCAGTCAGATTCTCTTTAAGACCTTTCACTTACATGGAGATCTTAAATGCACTCCTCTCCACAGATCCAAAGAAGTCCACAAGTGTGGATGTCCTTCATCAAAAACTTTTATTACTACCTGCCCCATATTTGACTCAACTTCTATTACATTTTTTTATTCATCAATTCAAATGGCAACTAAAAATGTAAATAATTTCTGTCTAATATATAAATTACTTTGTCTTGCAAAATTTTAGAAAAGTTAGTTGCAAATTGATTACAATTTATTTCAATAAATGCTCCATTTTGAAGTCTTATTAGTCGTGTTTCAGTTTTTATTTATTTATTTATTTCAGGGACAGTGCATATTAATCGACATTTCTGTAAATATGCCAGAATTTGTCAAAGGCTATTTTTCATCCGTCGTCCCTTGACAGCAGATACTGTCCACCTAAAAACACCTAAAAACAAGAGTAAAAATTACAATACAATAAATACATAGAAAACAGTCGAGAAATATATACACTCTTACATAAAATGGCAGACTCACAACAATCATTCAACTACACACCACCACTCATAAAGAAAGCACATACACACACATGACAATCGCACACAGATACAGGGCAAGAGGACAGCAGGGGGCAGCAACAGTGGATAAAGTCAATGTTCACAGATCTGGTTTGCAATTAGCCATTGTTTTAACTGTATTTTAAAGGTGTGGTAAGTGTTCTAAGTGCGGATCTGATGGTTGTGGGTGTGAGGTTCCAGTCTGAGGCAGCAAAGTTACTTTTCCTGAGGGGGATGATGCAGTTTCCTCGTGCTGCTCCTCTAGTTCTACTGTAGCTGGTGGTTCTGATGGAGATAAACTGACTGCGTGGTGGAGATGATAGACCATGAATGATTTTATAGATTAGGCAGAGATTAGAGTATTTGATCATGTTATCCAGGCTGAGTAAATGGTGTTTTTGGAGTATTGGACAGTGGTGAAAATGGTTTGTTTTTTTTATCCAGAATTTTAGCGTAGTACTGTCACTGCAACAATGAAAGTTTTAAATGACATTTTCTCAGCCCTTGATGACAAATAAGACTGTAGCTCTGTTTATTGATTTAACTAAAGCTTTTGACTCAGTGAATCATGGAGTCCTCTTGAAGTAGATTGGATTTGACAATGCTACATGTAATTTGTTTAAATATTTATTTTTTCTTTACTTTAAGCAAAGGAGTGCCTCAAGGCTCAATTTTAGGCCCAGTACTGTTTATTATATTTATTAATTCAATTGGTTGCAATTTAAGAGAAAGCCTCATACATTTACACTCACCTAAAGGATTATTAGGAACACCTGTTCAATTTCTCCTTAATGCAATTATCTAATCAACCAATCACATGGCAGTTGCTTCAATGCATTTAGGGGTGTGGTCCTGGTCAAGACAATCTCCTGAACTCCAAACTGAATGTCAGAATGGGAAAGAAAGGTGATTTAAGCAATTTTGAGCGTGGCATGGTTGTTGGTGCCAGACGGGCCGGTCTGAGTATTTCACAATCTGCTCAGTTACTGGGATTTTCACGCACAACCATTTCTAGGGTTTACAAAGAATGGTGTGAAAAGGGAAAAACATCCAGTATGCGGCAGTCCTGTGCGCGAAAATGCCTTGTTGATGCTAGAGGTCAGAGGAGAATGGGCCGAGTGAGTCAAGCTGATAGAAGAGCAACGCTGACTGAAATAACCACTCGTTACAACCGAGGAATGCAGCGAAGCATTTGTGAAGCCACATCGCGCACAACCTTGAGGCGGAACAGCAGAAAACCCCACCAGGTACCACTCACCTCCACTACAAATAGGAAAAAGAGGCTACAATTTGCACGAGCTCACCAAAATTGGACAGTTGAAGACTGGAAAAATGTTGGTCTTAGTCTGATGAGTCTCCATTTCTGTTGAGACATTCAAATGGTAGAGTCAGAATTTGGCGTAAACAGAATGAGAACATGGATCCATCATGCCTTGTTACCACTGTGCAGGCTGGTGGTGGTGGTGTAATGGTGTGGGGGATGTTTTCTTGGCACACTTTAGGTCCCTTAGTGCCAATTGGGCATCGTTTAAATGCCACGGGCTACCTGAACATTGTTTCTGACCATGTCCATCCCTTCATGACCACCATGTACCCATCCTCTGATGGCGACTTCCAGCAGGATAATGCACCATGTCATAAAGCTCGAATCATTTCAAATTGGTTTCTTGAACATGACAATGAGTTCACTGTACTACAATGGCCCCCACAGTCACCAGATCTCAACCCAATAGAGCATCTTTGGGATGTGGTGGAACGGGAGCTTCGTGCCCTGGATGTGCATCCCACAAATCTCCATCAACTGCAAGATGCTCCTATCAATATGGGCAAACATTTCTAAAAAATGCTTTCAGCACCTTGTTGAATCAATGCCACGTAGAATTAAGGCAGTTCTGAAGGCGAAAGGGGGTCAAACACCGTATTAGTATGGTGTTCCTAATAATCCCTCAGGTGAGTGTACATGCAGATGATGTTGTTTTTTTACGCAAGTGCTCCCCCTACTGATCAGACTAAAAGCTCCTTCTCCTCTCTGCTCCTTACTCATCCTTGGTCCTTATTGTTGACCTCTTGATGTTTGTCTCAGAGGTCAACGAAAAGGACAAAGAAGGACAAGGAAAGACAAGGAATAATGTGTTTTTGCACCTTTTCGGATTGGGCCAAGGACACACAGGGACAAGAGGAAGAGGAAACACAAGATTCAGGAGGGAGGAGGCACCAACGTCATGACAATATTTCTGTTATAGTGACAGACCTAACATTAGGGTCATTTCTTTTAAAACGACACAAAACAATTTATTAGATCATGAGTAGAGCTTTACTGTTCAGTCATTTTAACAACAGGATTAACTACAGATGCCCTTCCTGACAAAGCATCCTTTGCTCTCTGTGACTAAATACAATCTAATAATTCAGGTTTTGGCAGGCACAAGTACACTGGCTTCAAAATGAGGGCATTGAGGGACATGCAGAGGCTACAGTGTTTCACAGCAAAGGCCAGAAGCAACAACAATAATGTTTTCTTGAAGATTGCGAGTGCAGATGAGAGGAAGATACATGAATAATAGTGCTACAATTGTTTCATTCAGTCCTATAATGTAGATTCCACCTATAGGAGCCATTATTCCATTAAATATTGTGGTTATAACCTGACAGATAATCTTACACAGCATTTTGACAGATTGTCGTCTACAGCTTCACAATCCAGATCTATTCTACTACAGCCTGCCCTGCGAAATGCCAAGTCTGCAATGTTCCTGTTTTTCCTCTCTACCTTCGCATTGTGTGTGCTTACGCTCCGAGCTGCTCTTTATATAGCGTACAATGTGAGTAGCTCCCTATTGTGCTAAATGATTACTTTAAGTTCACAATGCAAAAGTTTTGAAGTTACTTTTCTCGCTCTTTCTTACCGAGTCTCCTAATAGGCTGCTTTTCCATTGGAGTCGGCATATTGAACCGTGCACTGTGTTTATGACGTGACAAACAGACAGATGGTGTTTCAGTGGTCAGAGAACGGGCCTCTGCTGGAAGAAAGTTTCAGCCTCAAACTTGTTGTGCAGCTCTGGGCTTCACTTTGCCGTCAGGGAAATGGGACCACTTTTTAGTAAATCACCTGGGACAATAATTTGAGGTCGAGTTTGGCATTGAGTGATGTTATTATAGGCTCTAAGGACTGTTGCTAATGTTTTGGGATGAAATTGAGGAAATAAAATGCAGTTATTTTTGTCCCAGGGAGTAAAATTGGGCCACATGTTCAGGTAAAATGAGTCACTTGTCTGCTAAAATGAGTCAAACGAGGGAATATGTCTTTTGGCTGACTTGGGAACGACTTGGGGTCCCACTGGAGGAGCTGGAGGACGTGTCTGGGGTGGGGGAAGTCTAGTAGTCCCTGCTTAGGCTGCTGGTCCCGTGACCCAGCCCTGGATAAGTGGAAGAAAATGGATGGATGGATGTTAAAACATTAAATGAGCTTCTTAAAGTGCATCATTTACACACAGCTTCTCTTGAATGAGCTGGCACAGATCCCTCAGCTCCAGTTTTGGGATGAGTACAGCCCTGAGACCATCTGGAACACATGTCCCCTCCCCCCTAAGGCCCATAGACACTGGGACACCCTGATGGAAATATGCAGCAGGAGAGGCACATGTCACTGTACACCGCATGTTTGAATGAAAATGATGCTCTAACTACGTTTTTTTCCACGCGTTCTTTCAGCTTCAATGAAACTTACTCAACGCATGCGCAGATTATCCCTAGTGTAAACACGTGGGGTACATGCAGACCCCCAAAACACCATAAAGGATTGTTTTATTGAAGATGTGTATGGATGGCTCTGTGGTTAGGCAAAGGGAAATGGGTCAGACGAAAACTCCTTTGGATGCAAAACAGTTTGACCTCCTCTTCTTCTTCAATTAAAAACAAATCCGCACCAAATTGTCTTTAAATGTTTCATATTAACTTCAAAACCACATGTAGCTAATATACAATAAGCTAAAGGCCGCTGGTTTTGTAGACAAGCATCTTTGATCAACTCTTGTGGGATTTTCTTTCATTTGTTATGGCCTCGTGCTTCCACTAGAGGTCCCTGTTGTATCAATATATTCATTCAAGTTAATGGTTCAATCCCACAAAACTGAATCTCCATATTTATAATGTTAGGTTCAAGTATAAGTTGAATTATTTACTTAATCCTAATGCATTTTGTGTCAAAGAGCCAATTGGAAGTAAACCTTGTCCTTTTTTTTAATTACTTTTACCTTTTATAAGCCGCATTCCTCATAGAGTCATCAGTTGTTTTTTGGGTTGTTTTTTTTTGAGAGCCTACACTTAATGGTGCTGCTTGCCTCCATGGAGATGTTATTTATTTGCCTGGAATGTCCCACAGTATGACAATAAACATATCTTTCTCCATGGAGGCAAGATACAGATACAAGATAAATGACGATTTGGTGATACAGTGTTGATTATCGTTCAAGCATTATAATGTTTCCAAAAATGTCATTTAACACAGTGAACATTGTAAAAGTAATTGTGACATTGCTGACATATTTTTTTAACTTTTTTTTAGAAGTTACATATATTTAATTATAACATTAATATAGATGACATAACTATGGCAAAAGTGCTGGGAATAAACTGGAGAATAAACTGGGGACTAAACTGGGGCTAAACCAGGGCTAAACCGGGGCTAAACTGGGGCTAAACTGGGACTAAACTGGGACTAAACTGGGACTAAACTGGGACTAAACTGAGGCTAAACTGAGGTTAAACTGGGACTAAACTGGGGCTAAACTGGGGCTAAACTGGGACTAAACTGAGGCTAAACTGAGGTTAAACTGAGGTTAAACTGAGGTTAAACTGGGGCTAAACTGGGGCTAAACTGAGGCTAAACTGGAACTAAACTGGGACTAAACTGGGACTAAACCAAGTCTACATCAGGACTAAACTAGGCTCAAACAAGGACCAAACCAGGACAAGTAAATAGTACATTGTACAGATATAAACATAGAGTCACACATAACCTTGAAATATTATCCAAAATATAATTACTTATATTAATTAATGCTTTTAATTAGCAGTGAACTGTTGGTTCTCACTGGGACTCTAACTCTCCAGTCATGAGCCTGGAGCCCCTTCAGCTCTGACCACGTCCTGCAGGCACAACAGCGTGGGGAGGAGAGAGGAGGGGCATAGTCCTCACCAGATGACTCACATTCACCATTTTTTTAATAATACGATAAAGTTCTCACTATAGACGATATAGCACGAGGAAACAAAGCCTAAACACAATGAGTATTATCCAGCCTTTCCTCTGAAAACTTCACTGTAATCACTGTGTGTAATGGGCCTGGTTTAGGCTCCACACAAGCACATAGACAGAGGTGTGTCTTCAGTCTGCTCAGGAGCGAAGGGGAGTGAACGGGGACTGAGCTAGTTTCAAAAATGCTCTCTCTCTTCTCTTTTCACAATTTCCATGCTTTTATCACCTCTAAACAAACATTCTAACCCAACATGTAAAATTATATGACAGATATTTCAGTGTGTGTCGTGTGGCTCTTTTGCACAGCACAGATTTGTTTCTTTATACAGTGTCCTGAGAGGATGGACCAGACACTTACAGCTAAATGAATTCTGCACAAACATGGACGCCCAGCCCTCCAAGCGTGCACACATATGCAGCATGTGGTCTGTCACATGTGTTGTGTCGGCCTATGGTCCCAGTACATTTAAGAGTTTCTAAGCAACATGTGCACCTAAAGCAAATGCATGAAATCAGGTTATTGAGATGTTTGAGATGCATGTTATAAACTTCACATTTTGGATTTGAATCTTTGCCACATGACACATTGTTTGAGTCAAATTTTACTTTAAATTGTCCTTAAATTAATTATGCTTTTTGCTGTGTAAAAATATATATAAACAAATGACATCATTTACATTTCTTAAATGAGATTGACATTTCATATTTTTGCATCTGGGCCAAAGGTATACAATTTGCATATTTCCACACTATTTTTACCATGCCAATTAACTGTTTTAAGGATTTTTTTTTTAAGTTCATCCAATTTACTACAGGAAAATAGCAACATTGCACATCTGCATATATTTGCATAGATTACAGAACCAAACTTCATTGTGATTTTGTCAATCCAAAACAAGACACAACCCATTACACTGTATTGTGCTCAAATCAATAGAACCGCTAAATTCCCATAGATTTGACTGAAGGTATAAGGCACTAAGCATCAATTAGCTGCTCCACTGAAGCGTGCTGTATCCGTGTTAGCCTTGTCTCATGCATAAACATACCTATTTAATCAGGCTACGCTAACAGGCTAACACCAATCCTCCATAGAGATGTATTATATGAAGCCAAACGACACACCTGAGACATTATGTGCATCCCGATATGTGAGCTACGGAAAGTATGTGTGAAGTCACCCTTTATTATTAGTCTGTCTACATCTCCAAAGCTCAAAATGCTCTGTTCCACCTTGTGATGTCATGAAGGAGGTACAGTATTTAGGGCCTTTGCGTTGGGCGAATTGCATCTATAAAAGTTTCGATTTCGATTTGATTTCGACGACTCTCGCAGCCCTGAGCTACGGCATCACAGAAGGGACAAAAACATTGGGCAGGAGTGACAGTAGCTTGTTAATTCATAAGAAGGCTGAATTAATGATTGAGCATATGGTAAAGTGGAGGCTACAGATGCCAGGCTTCCAAGTGCCTAAGGAAGATCTGAGGCGTTACACTGAGAGGCACATTCAAATAGAGCTTTATACTGATGAATGGAGGGGTTTTTAAAAGACGCACTGCGTAACCTTTTGAGTGGCACCTGCTTGACTCTAAGGATAATATATTGCTGTACATGAAATGTTCCAAAGTACTTCATTAATACTGTTTATCTTGTTTCTAACGCTAAAAAATGACACTGCATTCGTACTATGAGTGGGGTCGCCTCTCCACAGATCTGACCTGTAACTTGACCTTGACATTCTAGGCAAAGCAATAACGTCTCCATGGATACAAGCAGGTGTTGGACCATCAACCTGAAAAGTTACACTGTAAAAGCTACATTTATTCATGAAGTTCACACCATGGCAACGGCCCGTCATCACCATAGCAACTAAGTTACTCAAATAAAATATCTGATCTTTTGAATGAGGAAAGGTCGACACATAAACCTTCATGAAATCCTTACATTTATTTATATGGCATAGAGGTGATATTACAGTGTAGTGTGAGGATCCTCCAGGTTGTGTTGTCAGACACTGTGGGACTTTTCCATGTGGAGTTTGCATGTTCTTCCTGTGTCTATATAGTTTTCCTTTGGGTGCTCCAGTTCCCCACCACCACAAACACAGACACCAGTCAAAAGTTTGGACACACTCTCTCACTCAATGTTTTTTCATTTACTTTTACGACTTTCTACAATTTAGACACAAACAGACGTCAAATATATGAAGTGAGATATAAAGAATTATGCAGTAAAGAAAAAAGTGAAATAACTACTAAAAATGCTTAAAGTCTCCACCCTTTGCTTTGTCGACAGCTCAAACTCTTGTCCTTCTCTCGATGAGGTTCTTTGAAATGACAAAAGTGCAAATCAGGGTTCAAAGCAAAGGTTAAAGGATATGTGCGTTTTTTAAATGTTTGGAGTTATTTTGAGTTTATTTTTGTGGACTACATTCCAGTTTGTCATTCATAGTTTTGATGCTTCAGTGAGAATCTACAGTGTAAATAATCATGGAAATAAAGCAGAGAAATAAGTGAAAAAGTGTCTGTGTCATAGGTCATAGGTCATAGGTCATTACTGCTGCACTGCCCTGACAAATACATTCTGAAACTTTTACAAGGTTGGAAACAAAGATCTACTTCTTGAGTGAGTGAAATATTACACTGATAAAGCGTCAGGACCAGAGGTGGAGAGGACAGACAAAAGTGCTCTCAACAAAGAGGACTGTTACTTCAAAATAATATTAGTAAGAACAAGTAGAAAGTTGAGTACTTCACATCAGAGTGAGGCGACAGTTTGAGTTGATGGACACAGAAGAGTAAACCAAATAAAAGGAGCAGTTTGTTTAGATCAGACTTTGTTCCCGGGGGAAGTTTAATAATGAAACACTCATATTTATCCTTCTGCTGACAGATGGCTTCATGGGAACGTTGGGAATGAGACGCTCTTTTTACTTACATTTGTCTTTTATTTATGTATTTATTATGGTCTTTTAAAAGTCCCTGTGTCCTTCAGTTTGGAAAGACGCAGAGAATTCATAAAAAAAAATCATAAAAATATCACATGTTCAAAAGCTCAAACTCAAAGAGGGTTTTAATTATAAGGACGGAAATAGCTCTAAATATGTTGGAAATGTTACTTCAATAGACAAAACTATTCACTACTACTTCTACTACTGCCACTACTATTACAACTACTACTTCTACTACATCATCAGTCTCTCTCTGTCTCCCCATTCTCTCTTTTCTCTCTCCTTCTTTTCATCTCTCTCTCCATCCTCTCCTCTCTCCTTCACTTGTTTTAGCCTCTCTCTCCATTTGCAGTCGTTGAGTGGAGAGTCAGTACTTTTAGTCTCTCTCTCTCTCTCTTCTCTCTCTCTCCTCCCTCTCCTCCTCTTCCTTCAGCCTCCCTCTTGTCCTCCTCTTGTTTGCAGTTGTTGGATGGAGAGTCAGTACTTTTAGTCTCTCTCTACTCTCCTTCCTCTCTCCTCTCCTCTCTCTCTCCTCTCCTCTCTCTCTCCTCTCCTCCCTCTCCTCCTCTTGTTTACAGTTCTTCAGTGGAGAGTCAGTACTTTTAGTCTCTCTCTCCTCTCCTCCCTCTCTCCTCTCCTCCTCTTGTTTGCAGTTCTTCAGTGGAGTCAGTACTTTTAGTCTCTCTCTCTCTCCTCTCCTCCCTCTCTCCTCTCCTCCTCTTGTTTGCAGTTCTTCAGTGGAGAGTCAGTACTTTTAGTCTCTCTCTCTCCTCTCCTCCCTCTCTCCTCTCCTCCTCTTGTTTGCAGTTCTTCAGTGGAGAGTCAGTACTTTTAGTCTCTCTCTCTCCTCCCTCTCTCCTCTCCTCCTCTTGTTTGCAGTTCTTCAGTGGAGAGTCAGTACTTTTAGTCTCCCTCTCTCCTCTCCTCCCTCTCTCCTCTCCTCCTCTTGTTTGCAGTTCTTCAGTGGAGAGTCAGTACTTTTAGTCTCTCTCTCTCTCTCTCTCTTCTCTCTCTCTCCTCCCTCTCTCCTCTCCTCCCTCTCCTCCTCTTCCTTCAGCCTCCCTCTTGTCCTCCTCTTGTTTGCAGTTGTTGGATGGAGAGTCAGTACTTTTAGTCTCTCTCTACTCTCCTTCCTCTCTCCTCTCCTCCCTCTCTCCTCTCCTCCTCTTGTTTGCAGTTCTTCAGTGGAGAGTCAGTACTTTTAGTCTCTCTCTCTCTCTCTCCTCCCTCTCTCCTCTCCTCCTCTTGTTTGCAGTTCTTCAGTGGAGTCAGTACTTTTAGTCTCTCTCTCCTCTCCTCCCTCTCTCCTCTCCTCCTCTTGTTTGCAGTTCTTCAGTGGAGAGTCAGTACTTTTAGTCTCTCTCTCCTCTCCTCCCTCTCTCCTCTCCTCCTCTTGTTTGCAGTTCTTCAGTGGAGAGTCAGTACTTTTAGTCTCTCTCTCCTCTCCTCCCTCTCTCCTCTCCTCCTCTTGTTTGCAGTTCTTCAGTGGAGAGTCAGTACTTTTAGTCTCTCTCTCTCTCTCCTCTCCTCCCTCTCTCCTCTCCTCCTCTTGTTTGCAGTTCTTCAGTGGAGTCAGTACTTTTAGTCTCTCTCTCTCCCCTCTCCTCCCTCTCTCCTCTCCTCCTCTTGTTTGCAGTTCTTCAGTGGAGAGTCAGTACTTTTAGTCTCTCTCTCTCTCCTCTCCTCCCTCTCTCCTCTCCTCCTCTTGTTTGCAGTTCTTCAGTGGAGAGTCAGTACTTTTAGTCTCTCTCTCTCCTCTCCTCCCTCTCTCCTCTCTCTCTCCTCTCCTCCCTCTCTCCTCTTCCTTCAGCCTCCCTCTTGTCCTCCTCTTGTTTGCAGTTGTTGGATGGAGAGTCAGTACTTTTAGTCTCTCTCTCCTCTCCTCCCTCTCTCCTCTCCTCTCTCCTCTCCTCCCTCTCTCCTCTCCTTTGCAGTTCTTCAGTGGAGAGTCAGTACTTTTAGTCTCTCTCTCCTCTCCTCTCCTCCCTCTCTCCTCTCCTCCTCTTGTTTGCAGTTCTTCAGTGGAGAGTCAGTACTTTTAGTCTCTCTCTCTCCTCTCCTCCCTCTCTCCTCTCTCTCTCCTCTCCTCCCTCTCTCCTCTTCCTTCAGCCTCCCTCTTGTCCTCCTCTTGTTTGCAGTTGTTGGATGGAGAGTCAGTACTTTTAGTCTCTCTCTCCTCTCCTCCCTCTCTCCTCTCCTCTCTCCTCTCCTCCCTCTCTCCTCTCCTTTGCAGTTCTTCAGTGGAGAGTCAGTACTTTTAGTCTCTCTCTCCTCTCCTCTCCTCCCTCTCTCCTCTCCTCCTCTTGTTTGCAGTTCTTCAGTGGAGAGTCAGTACTTTTAGTCTCTCTCTCTCCTCTCCTCCCTCTCTCCTCTCTCTCTCCTCTCCTCCCTCTCTCCTCTCCTCCCTCTCTCCTCTTCCTTCAGCCTCCCTCTTGTCCTCCTCTTGTTTGCAGTTGTTGGATGGAGAGTCAGTACTTTTAGTCTCTCTCTCCTCTCCTCTCCTCCCTCTCTCCTCTCCTCCTCTTGTTTGCAGTTCTTCAGTGGAGAGTCAGTACTTTTAGTCTCTCTCTCTCTCTCTCTTCTCTCTCTCTCCTCCCTCTCTCCTCTCCTCCCTCTCCTCCTCTTCCTTCAGCCTCCCTCTTGTCCTCCTCTTGTTTGCAGTTGTTGGATGGAGAGTCAGTGCTTTTAGTCTCTCTCTACTCTCCTTCCTCTCTCCTCTCCTCCCTCTCTCCTCTCCTCCTCTTGTTTGCAGTTCTTCAGTGGAGAGTCAGTACTTTTAGTCTCTCTCTCTCTCTCTCCTCCCTCTCTCCTCTCCTCCTCTTGTTTGCAGTTCTTCAGTGGAGAGTCAGTACTTTTAGTCTCTCTCTCCTCTCCTCCCTCTCTCCTCTCCTCCTCTTGTTTGCAGTTCTTCAGTGGAGAGTCAGTACTTTTAGTCTCTCTCTCCTCTCCTCCCTCTCTCCTCTCCTCCTCTTGTTTGCAGTTCTTCAGTGGAGAGTCAGTACTTTTAGTCTCTCTCTCCTCTCCTCCCTCTCTCCTCTCCTCCTCTTGTTTGCAGTTCTTCAGTGGAGAGTCAGTACTTTTAGTCTCTCTCTCTCTCTCCTCTCCTCTCCTCCCTCTCTCCTCTCCTCCTCTTGTTTGCAGTTCTTCAGTGGAGTCAGTACTTTTAGTCTCTCTCTCTCCCCTCTCCTCCCTCTCTCCTCTCCTCCTCTTGTTTGCAGTTCTTCAGTGGAGAGTCAGTACTTTTAGTCTCTCTCTCTCTCCTCTCCTCCCTCTCTCCTCTCCTCCTCTTGTTTGCAGTTCTTCAGTGGAGAGTCAGTACTTTTAGTCTCTCTCTCTCCTCTCCTCCCTCTCTCCTCTCTCCTCTCCTCCCTCTCTCCTCTTCCTTCAGCCTCCCTCTTGTCCTCCTCTTGTTTGCAGTTGTTGGATGGAGAGTCAGTACTTTTAGTCTCTCTCTCCTCTCCTCCCTCTCTCCTCTCCTCTCTCCTCTCCTCCCTCTCTCCTCTCCTTTGCAGTTCTTCAGTGGAGAGTCAGTACTTTTAGTCTCTCTCTCCTCTCCTCTCCTCCCTCTCTCCTCTCCTCCTCTTGTTTGCAGTTCTTCAGTGGAGAGTCAGTACTTTTAGTCTCTCTCTCTCCTCTCCTCCCTCTCTCCTCTCTCTCTCCTCTCCTCCCTCTCTCCTCTTCCTTCAGCCTCCCTCTTGTCCTCCTCTTGTTTGCAGTTGTTGGATGGAGAGTCAGTACTTTTAGTCTCTCTCTCCTCTCCTCCCTCTCTCCTCTCCTCTCTCCTCTCCTCCCTCTCTCCTCTCCTTTGCAGTTCTTCAGTGGAGAGTCAGTACTTTTAGTCTCTCTCTCCTCTCCTCTCCTCCCTCTCTCCTCTCCTCCTCTTGTTTGCAGTTCTTCAGTGGAGAGTCAGTACTTTTAGTCTCTCTCTCTCCTCTCCTCCCTCTCTCCTCTCTCTCTCCTCTCCTCCCTCTCTCCTCTCCTCCCTCTCTCCTCTTCCTTCAGCCTCCCTCTTGTCCTCCTCTTGTTTGCAGTTGTTGGATGGAGAGTCAGTACTTTTAGTCTCTCTCTCCTCTCCTCTCCTCCCTCTCTCCTCTCCTCCTCTTGTTTGCAGTTCTTCAGTGGAGAGTCAGTACTTTTAGTCTCTCTCTCTCTCTCTCTTCTCTCTCTCTCCTCCCTCTCTCCTCTCCTCCCTCTCCTCCTCTTCCTTCAGCCTCCCTCTTGTCCTCCTCTTGTTTGCAGTTGTTGGATGGAGAGTCAGTGCTTTTAGTCTCTCTCTACTCTCCTTCCTCTCTCCTCTCCTCCCTCTCTCCTCTCCTCCTCTTGTTTGCAGTTCTTCAGTGGAGAGTCAGTACTTTTAGTCTCTCTCTCTCTCTCTCCTCCCTCTCTCCTCTCCTCCTCTTGTTTGCAGTTCTTCAGTGGAGAGTCAGTACTTTTAGTCTCTCTCTCCTCTCCTCCCTCTCTCCTCTCCTCCTCTTGTTTGCAGTTCTTCAGTGGAGAGTCAGTACTTTTAGTCTCTCTCTCCTCTCCTCCCTCTCTCCTCTCGTCCTCTTGTTTGCAGTTCTTCAGTGGAGAGTCAGTACTTTTAGTCTCTCTCTCCTCTCCTCCCTCTCTCCTCTCCTCCTCTTGTTTGCAGTTCTTCAGTGGAGAGTCAGTACTTTTAGTCTCTCTCTCTCTCTCCTCTCCTCCCTCTCTCCTCTCCTCCTCTTGTTTGCAGTTCTTCAGTGGAGTCAGTACTTTTAGTCTCTCTCTCTCCCCTCTCCTCCCTCTCTCCTCTCCTCCTCTTGTTTGCAGTTCTTCAGTGGAGAGTCAGTACTTTTAGTCTCTCTCTCTCTCCTCTCCTCCCTCTCTCCTCTCCTCCTCTTGTTTGCAGTTCTTCAGTGGAGAGTCAGTACTTTTAGTCTCTCTCTCTCCTCTCCTCCCTCTCTCCTCTCTCTCTCCTCTCCTCCCTCTCTCCTCTTCCTTCAGCCTCCCTCTTGTCCTCCTCTTGTTTGCAGTTGTTGGATGGAGAGTCAGTACTTTTAGTCTCTCTCTCCTCTCCTCCCTCTCTCCTCTCCTCTCTCCTCTCCTCCCTCTCTCCTCTCCTTTGCAGTTCTTCAGTGGAGAGTCAGTACTTTTAGTCTCTCTCTCCTCTCCTCTCCTCCCTCTCTCCTCTCCTCCTCTTGTTTGCAGTTCTTCAGTGGAGAGTCAGTACTTTTAGTCTCTCTCTCTCCTCTCCTCCCTCTCTCCTCTCTCTCTCCTCTCCTCCCTCTCTCCTCTTCCTTCAGCCTCCCTCTTGTCCTCCTCTTGTTTGCAGTTGTTGGATGGAGAGTCAGTACTTTTAGTCTCTCTCTCCTCTCCTCCCTCTCTCCTCTCCTCTCTCCTCTCCTCCCTCTCTCCTCTCCTTTGCAGTTCTTCAGTGGAGAGTCAGTACTTTTAGTCTCTCTCTCCTCTCCTCCCTCTCTCCTCTCCTCCTCTTGTTTGCAGTTCTTCAGTGGAGAGTCAGTACTTTTAGTCTCTCTCTCTCCTCTCCTCCCTCTCTCCTCTCTCTCTCCTCTCCTCTCTCTCTCCTCTCCTCCCTCTCTCCTCTTCCTTCAGCCTCCCTCTTGTCCTCCTCTTGTTTGCAGTTGTTGGATGGAGAGTCAGTACTTTTAGTCTCTCTCTCCTCTCCTCTCCTCCCTCTCTCCTCTCCTCCTCTTGTTTGCAGTTCTTCAGTGGAGAGTCAGTACTTTTAGTCTCTCTCTCTCTCTCTTCTCTCTCTCTCCTCCCTCTCTCCTCTCCTCCCTCTCCTCCTCTTCCTTCAGCCTCCCTCTTGTCCTCCTCTTGTTTGCAGTTGTTGGATGGAGAGTCAGTACTTTTAGTCTCTCTCTACTCTCCTTCCTCTCTCCTCTCCTCCCTCTCTCCTCTCCTCCTCTTGTTTGCAGTTCTTCAGTGGAGAGTCAGTACTTTTAGTCTCTCTCTCTCTCTCTCCTCCCTCTCTCCTCTCCTCCTCTTGTTTGCAGTTCTTCAGTGGAGAGTCAGTACTTTTAGTCTCTCTCTCCTCTCCTCCCTCTCTCCTCTCCTCCTCTTGTTTGCAGTTCTTCAGTGGAGAGTCAGTACTTTTAGTCTCTCTCTCCTCTCCTCCCTCTCTCCTCTCCTCCTCTTGTTTGCAGTTCTTCAGTGGAGAGTCAGTACTTTTAGTCTCTCTCTCCTCTCCTCCCTCTCTCCTCTCCTCCTCTTGTTTGCAGTTCTTCAGTGGAGAGTCAGTACTTTTAGTCTCTCTCTCTCTCTCCTCTCCTCCCTCTCTCCTCTCCTCCTCTTGTTTGCAGTTCTTCAGTGGAGTCAGTACTTTTAGTCTCTCTCTCTCCCCTCTCCTCCCTCTCTCCTCTCCTCCTCTTGTTTGCAGTTCTTCAGTGGAGAGTCAGTACTTTTAGTCTCTCTCTCTCTCCTCTCCTCCCTCTCTCCTCTCCTCCTCTTGTTTGCAGTTCTTCAGTGGAGAGTCAGTACTTTTAGTCTCTCTCTCTCCTCTCCTCCCTCTCTCCTCTCTCTCTCCTCTCCTCCCTCTCTCCTCTTCCTTCAGCCTCCCTCTTGTCCTCCTCTTGTTTGCAGTTGTTGGATGGAGAGTCAGTACTTTTAGTCTCTCTCTCCTCTCCTCCCTCTCTCCTCTCCTCTCTCCTCTCCTCCCTCTCTCCTCTCCTTTGCAGTTCTTCAGTGGAGAGTCAGTACTTTTAGTCTCTCTCTCCTCTCCTCTCCTCCCTCTCTCCTCTCCTCCTCTTGTTTGCAGTTCTTCAGTGGAGAGTCAGTACTTTTAGTCTCTCTCTCTCCTCTCCTCCCTCTCTCCTCTCTCTCTCCTCTCCTCCCTCTCTCCTCTTCCTTCAGCCTCCCTCTTGTCCTCCTCTTGTTTGCAGTTGTTGGATGGAGAGTCAGTACTTTTAGTCTCTCTCTCCTCTCCTCCCTCTCTCCTCTCCTCTCCCCTCTCCTCCCTCTCTCCTCTCCTCCTCTTGTTTGCAGTTCTTCAGTGGAGAGTCAGTACTTTTAGTCTCTCTCTCTCTCCTCTCCTCCCTCTCTCCTCTCCTCCTCTTGTTTGCATTTCTTCAGTGGAGAGTCAGTACTTTTAGTCTCTCTCTCTCCCCTCTCCTCCCTCTCTCCTCTCCTCCTCTTGTTTGCATTTCTTCAGTGGAGAGTCAGTACTTTTAGTCTCTCTCTCCTCCCTCTCTCCTCTCCTCCCTCTCTCCTCTCCTCCCTCTCTCCTCTCCTCCCTCTCTCCTCTCCTCCTCTTGTTTGCAGTTCTTCAGTGGAGAGTCAGTACTTTTAGTCTCTCTCTCTCCTCTCCTCCCTCTCTCCTCTCCTCCTCTTGTTTGCAGTTCTTCAGTGGAGAGTCAGTGCTTGTTATTTACAGTGTGAAATATTAATGCAGAATCCTCTTGGGAGCAGTGAGTGTGGAGTGATACGATGTAAACAGGTGAGTGATGCGGTTTCACTGTGACGCTTCTGTTTTGGACGCACTGGGTTAAACTGTGCATTTGTTTCTCAATGGTGAATAAATAGGATTGTTGTCATAGCGATTAACAATTTAAAACGAAATATTTTGTCTTTTGAACGGGAAAAACTCCTCAAAATGTTGCATATAAACAGGACGAGGTTCATGAATAGAAAATGTACTGAAATATGTGGAATAAGTTTCACATAAAGGGTCACTGTAACTTCACCTGGTACAGTCCTGGTTCAGTCCTGGTTCAGTCCTGGTTTAGTCCTGGTTTAGTCCTGGTTTAGTCCTGGTTTAGTCCTGGTTTAGTCCTGGTTTAGTCCTGGTTTAGTCCAAGACAACAATAACTCAATATTTGACAAAAAAATACAGTTTTGTTTCCCTGGCTCTTAAACACCAGTGTATGAGTGGCAGGGAGGGCATCTGGCTTAAAATTGATATAATAATGATTCAAACCTGCAGGAGTCAAGCGGCAAAACATTTGTAAATCTATTTTATTTTTACATCCAAAGAATTTATTTCACGTCCTTCAAATCTTAACCTTGGAAATAAGCTTTTAAAAATCAACTTTACCTTTTGCCAAGACGCATTCCTCAAGTCCCAGTCAATACTCGGCCCTATAAATATTAATAAAGCAACAACATGAAGCATTTCTGGAGGTTACTTATTTAAGTTTGGACCAGCGATGCATCAGTCTCTACTTTTTTATTCCTTTACCTTAGAACCTTTGAAGATCGTGATGTTTTCTCCTGGTGAAATAAATCTGCAGGTTTTGTGGCTCGTCCAGATAATTCTTCAACTACAAAAAGCAGAAGGTAGAACGTGTTCTACAGAAACTCACACGTGGGATTTACTCACAGTTTGGTCGTACTTTTATGATCCACAGAAACACGACATGAATGTAGTAGTAAAGCTCAAAACACAATATTTGTCAGATCTACAGGTGGATTATATCATTTAAAAGCAACGGCAGGAAATATACAACCACGATCTAAACATTTTGAATACTTTGATACTAGTAGTAGTAGTAGTAGTATATTAGTAGCCAGAAGTAGTAGCATTTAGTTTCATATTTGTTCTTGTGGCACTGTAGTTGTAATTAAAGGCATCTCCAGTAGTAAGTAATCGTAGTAGTAGTGGTAGTGGTACTAATAGTAGTAGTAGCAGCACTTGCTAAACTGCTGTTGCCATGGTTTTAGTAGTAGTAGAAGTTGCATAGTAGTAGTAGTAAAAGTTGTAGTAATTGTAGTAGTATGTATTTTCTTTACAATTTGCAATTAGCAGAAGCAGCTCTAGTGGTAGTAATCGCAGTAGTATATACAATAGATACGTTTAATGCCATAGTGCGAAACTTTCCATGTAAAGTAAAGTGCGCACACTGACGTATTCATGTCTGACTAGTTCACTTTAAGACCCTCTGCAGTACAAATAGATAAACATTTTACAGGTGATATCGTGACGACTGTTGCTCACTCAAAAGATATAATACTCAGTTTTGAGTCGTTAATTGCTATGACAACAGTGCAACATTTTCACCTCCCTGAAACCCATGAATACACAATAATTTCCCAATGTACTTTGCTGTAAATTTACCTGGTTGTGCAGCGAACAGTTAAAAATACTCCCTCTGTTGGTCACGTGCTTTTTCCTCGGTGGACCACATGAAACACTATTTTCTGGAACAAGACCATGTCCACGCTGCACTGCCTCCTCCTGGAATAACCGTGTAGTTTGAAGTTTGGGCTAAAATCAAGAAGAAAGGAGGTTATTTAAGGAGAAACTGAAAGTGGAAAGAACTGGAAGAGGATCTATGTTTTTACACTGTTATGTTTTGTAGCTTGGCAAATGCAATGTGGTTTTGAATTCTCCAGGTAAAGACTGAACATATTTGTACGAGCAGAAATAGTAAACATTGTAGATACAGTTTAAATGCCCATATTATGCTATTTTCTGATGTATGTTATGTTTGAGTGTTTTGTTTCATTCACACGTTTTGTTTCACACATGTTTAACACACAAACATTTACATTTTTTTTTAGAGTTCTTCTCTAAAAACAGAAAACACTCTGTTCCACCTTGTGATGTCATGTGGTAACACAGGAAGTGCCCCACACCTTCACTAGAATCATTTGGATGATATCATCCTGGGAATTGCCATTCTCCGCTGAACTAAAGGTAAATGATAGCTCTTTACTTCAAAACTACCACTTCATGACATCACAAGGTGGAGCAGAGCATTTTGAGCTTTGGAGATGTAGACAGAATAATAATCATCCATTCATCTATTTTCATCTGCTTATCCAGGGCAACTTCCCACACGCCAGACACTTCCTCCAGCTCCTCTGCTGAGATCCCAAGGTGTTTCCAGGCCAGCAGAGAGACATTGTCCCTCCAGCATGTCCTGGGTCTTCCCCGGGTCCTCCTTCTGATGGGACATGCCCGGAACACCTGAGCTGCTCTTCTCCACGTGGAGGAGCAGTACCTCTACTTCAAGTTCCTCCCGTGTGACCAAGCTCCTGACCCTATCTCTAAGGGAGCGCCCAGCCACCCAATTGAGGACACTCCTTTTGGCCACTTGTATCTGCCATCTTGTCCTTTTGGTCATTACCGAAAACTCATTACCGTAGGTGAGGGTAGGAATATAGATTGACAGGTAAATTGAGAGCTTTGCCTTTTGACTCAGCTACATGCATTAGACAGCCATGTGACTTTTGAGTTTTATACATAAGACTATAATCAGCTTGTATGATTTTCTTCTGACTTAACACCTTATAATAGTAAAGACTGTACATATATAAAAAAGAACGCCCCTCCCGTGCTCCTGTGACCTTTGACCTTTTTCTTCATGGCTGACCGCTGCAGCACTCACAGTTTATGCTTGTCCTCAGTCCAACCTCCTCCTCTGCAGAGAATAACAGCCTCAAAACTGCATTAAACCCCATTCGTAGCCTCCTAAAAGCCCAAACATGTCCATAATACCAGATCTGCTCGTGCTCGCTGGAATACACCTGCAATTTGAGCCTATTGCTGCTTTTCAAATGACAACATTCAATAGGACCATGTGATATGGGACAAGGGACAAAGACGCTGTTAATAATGGACCTGGTCACAGATATAAATCATCACCACAGGCTCTAGGGTTGTCAAAAGTGTCGAAAATCAGATACTAATCGTTACTAAAACTAGCATCGAAATACTAATTTAAACAATTATCAATACTGAAAAAACATCACATCATAGACTAATTCAAATAAGACTTTCCCCGAACAGTTTCATCTTGAGTTTTATCAGAACTAATGCAAGACCACATTGTATAGTAAAAAAATATTATTATTTTATGTTAAAAATAATTTAAAAAATGATTGTGTGGCCATCAGAATCATTATTGAGTATCAAGTCCATTTTTAGTATCGAAATCAAGTTTGATATTTTAGTGTCATGAAAACACTAATAAGCTAATTAACAGAAGAATACTGTCTTCTGAGCAAAGTTCAAAACAAAAAAAAAGATCCAGATTAGTTAAAATGAGCAGAAATGAGCAGAAAATGAACATGTTAAAGCTGCACTATGAAACTTTTCTGCCACCTTCATGTCTCCACAGAGATGCGATTGCTTTGCCGAGATAGATTGTTCCGCAGTATGGCATTAAACTCATCTGCCTCTGTGGAAATACTGTAACCACGGAATGCCACCGAGTCAAGTTACAGGTCAGATCTGTGGAGAGGCGACCCTGCTCACAATAAGAAATCATCTTTTTCAATTTATTTTTAATCAATAAAACACCTGTAACTTAATACAAGATAGATAACCTTATTGCTGTACTGTGGAACACTTCAGGTTAGGCTATAACATCTCCATGGAGACAAGCAGGTGCTGAAAAGTGACATGTGCACCTTTAATAAACTCTAAATGATTAAAATCGCCAGTTGAGTAATATCAAGAACAAATAACCAGGAACCAGACAAGCTACAGTTTAAAACGATACAACTGTAAAATCTGTACAACTTTGCAGATTGGATTTAAAATGAGACTCGAAGTGGGCGAGGAGCTGAGGTTACATTGAAAAATATAGGAACCTGTCAGGTGGTAAAATTACACCCCAACGATGCAGTGAAGAGATGATTACGACAATTATGGAGCAAACAAAGTGCCCAACGGGGAGCGACCTTCGGTATTTCACAGGTGAGTCAGAATAGACTAGACAGGAGACAGGCGCATCCAGCTCCAAACCCATGTACGCTATTGTATAAGTAAAAAAAATACACAGAAAATTGCTTTTAGTGCATTTAAGTGTCCTATATTACACAAAATTGACTCTTGGGAACTTTGAGCTATTTTAGAATGTTGTTACCTCATCAAAAACAGATCCGGAGTTGTGTTTTGTTTCATTCACACATGTTTGATTAACCCTTTATTATTATTCTGGCTACATTTCCAAAGGTCATATTAATAACTACTTTTCTCAGTTAAAGACCCCAACCCAAATATGTCTAGCCCCTGTACCAATATATTATATAAGCAGCTCTTGATTTCAAAGCAAGTCCTCTGTGTAGGGTCTGCCTCTACTTTTACTGTCTGATAATCTGGAAGTGCGTGATAGCATGCTAGTTGTTGTTGTTACAGTGATGGCAAAATTCCACTCTGGTCTCTGAAAGTTGAAAAAAGTGCTTATAAACTAATCACTAGTTCTGTTTTTTATGTTTTTAAGAGCAGCACCTGTAATACTTGCTTTTTTTTCTCTTTGTTTTATTTTTTTAATTTCTCACAAATGGAAAAAAAAAAATAAAAAAAAATTACCTATACGACATGTTTTGTGTATTTTTTTATGTTGGGTATTTAGTTGTCACAAAAAATAAATAAATAAAAATTGGAAAAAATTTAAAAATATAATAATAAAAACACTTTATGCTCTACACCAGTGTGTCAATATGTATCTAATATTTATTTATTTATTTTATTTTGTATAAGTAATGCAGAGATCTTTTGACACAATGTAATAGAAATCTGCCTACTTTATACTATGTACTGATTATATTTTGAGCAAATAATCAGTGGCCAAAAACCAATGCAAAAAACAAGAGCAAATCAACAGCAGTCTCATTTCAGCAGAGCCAATTTTTCTAACAGATCATGAACTGACAATAGAAGCTCCACATTAACTTGTCAGCATAGCAACCAAGTGTCACATACATTAACAACAAGATAAACAGTTACAAAAACAACAAAATATCACATTATTACAATATAAATATGTAGGCTTTCATTTTTTTCCCATTTCCTATTTTAATGTTTCATATACAATTTTTATTATTCATTATTTTATGTTGTAAATGTATTTCTTACTTGTAATTCCACCCTCGTGCACTAGGCGCCCTCAGTGAGCTCACAAACACGGCTAGCACCAGGTGTTTGCTAATTAGCTTCACTGCTAGGTCAAGGTAAGTATTATTTTATCTTATTTCTGCTTTCTGCAAGTTTCCTTTCTTTATTTTAAACACATTTGCTTTTGAATTGGGTTACTGCCTGTCACCTGTGTATTTTAAAACATTTTAGTCACGGAATTTTTTGGTTTAATTTCCCATTTTTGTTAAATGTCATGTTAATGTCTTATATTTGCTCATGTTCGGGCAGTCAGTTATGAACGACCATATAGCCTAGCCTTGTGTTTTTCAATCTTACTTTTTTAGTTTACATTAAACGTTACGTTAAAGTGTAAACCAGCAAACATGTTAAAATAAAAATAACATGAATAGATTAGCTATTTTTAATAAAAGCATTGTTAAAAATGCTAGCAAAAAGCAATAGAAACATTATAGAACATTGTGTAGCTAGCCTTAGCACATTTAGCCATCCACAACTTTTTATGAAATACATTCCCATTACAGTATTTCTTGTATTTGGAGCTCTAAATACATTATATTAAGAGAGAATAAATGTAAAATTGGTTGGGCAAAGTGATATATAAAGACTCTGTCTCAAGTAATAAGACTTTTATTGTGAAATGTAGATGCATGTTTATATTGGAGTTTTGGCATCCATCCCATGTAAAGGTGCACAGTGTAACTTTTCTGGAGTAGGGTACACCGCCTGCTTGTCTCCATGGTAATGAGAGATGATAATGCTTTCCATGCAATGTTCCACAGCACAAAATTAAATGTATAGACCAGGCGTGTCCAAACCTTTTTTTGTCCAGTCTCCACTCACTTACATATATGTATAATACTGAGAGACTTTTCAGTGCATTTTTTTTTGCCATATACTCATTTTCACACACACTTTTCTGTATTTAAGCTAAACAAATAACAAAATATTGCCCCTTTACTACTGGCAGGTATCAGATTAGTCAAAAATACAGACACTTGGGATATTTCTTCTGTAAAACTGGGACAAATCAGTGGTTCTGGATTTTGGATAAATCTGCTGGGACAAGGGACACCGGGCTCAAAACTGGGACAGTCCCGGGTAAATACGGACTTCTAATCATCCTCCAAGGGCCGCATATCTTAACATTTTTTAAGTTGAATGCCGCAGATTGGTGGTTAATACGGTGTGCAATACAGATGGGTCATGAACCACTGGAACATTCATTTTACATAATGAACCTGAAAATCAATATGTGTCTGTACAACAACTGCAATTACTAAGTAAACGCTACTTTTTTGCTACAATTTTATGCATTCCTCCGGTAAATTCGAATTGTAAATATTGAATTGATACTGGCTTGTGGTTAAAATACAATATTAAAAAACAATTAAAATTATATTATTACATTTTACTGCAAGGAGAGTGTAGGTTGGATTGACCCATCGTAACACCATTCTAGCATCACTTCTTGATTATTTCCATTTTTTGTCATAACTGTGAAAAATATCCCATCTCAGTAATTTATGCTAACAGAGAAGATGCTGGTGTTTCACTTGGATAGACCCAGTAATTGCACACATAACCATAAACCAGGTCAAAACCAGGGCATCTGCATTATTTACACATTGCATTGTAACACATGAATATCAGTGTATATCAGTGTGTAAATAAATGTTAGCTCTGCCTTTTACTAAGTCTGTAATCTTTGTTTCTGAAACTTAAAGGGGCATAGTGTGTCCATGGAGATAGTATTGTGTTGCCTAGACTCTTCCACAGTATGGCATTAAACTATCTCTTGGAGACAAGCAGGTGACGCCACCAAGCCACGTTACAGGCTAGCTCTGTGGAGAGGTGATACCGTGCACAGTAAGAATGCATCTTTTCCAAGGTATTTTTGATATACGTTTAATGCCATACAGCGGAACATTCCAGGCTAAGCACTAACATCTCCATGGAGACAAGCCAAAGGCAGATCCCCCACCGGAAAAGTTACATAGTGCACCTTTAAACTTTATTTTATGTTTGCAGAAAATGACCTAGCGAGTCTTCCGATCTTCTTATCAGCGCCGTGGGGTAAGTCTTCTCAAATCTATGAGGAAAACACATTGTATTGCATTGTATTGCTTAATTATTATTTTTCATTCATTCCAGACATCTGAAACTACAAAACCAGCAAAGACGTGGACCATTGAACTCACTTCGATTACTTCAAACAAGCTACGGTAAGACATTTTATACTTTCTGATCTCCCATTAAGCCATGAGACTGACATGTACTCATAAAAATTGTCGCAAAATTGTCAAATAACCATTATAAAAATTCCCATTGGACCTTGTCATACCAGCCACTTTTCCGCTATATTTTTCCTTGACGTCTGGGAACAATAGCTTAAAGAATTTTGACTTATAGGACAGAGAGTCTATGTCCAGTACGATAATAAGGACCTCAGGCTAGGACGTGCTGAGCTAGCTAAAGTTGTCAGCCCCAAATCACAAACCCATTGAGCAGAAATATCCCAGAATGCATCACTTCTAATGGTGATTTCTCATCACTGTCATAGTCTAGTTATTAGCAAGCCTGGTTGGGTTTGCTATATTCATCTTGTCCAGCTATTGCAAGTGTCACTAGATAGAAATGTATGGCTGATTTTGCTTATTAAAATATATGAAGTTTTATAAGTAGAAGTTTGAAATATAGACATGCAATTTATACTTCAAAGGCCTGTACCAGATTTTTTCCTATGTATTTGAACAAAATTTGTCTTGCTGTAATACAGATATATTGTATAAGCAGCTTTTGAGGTCAAAATAAGTCCACTCTGTGCTTTAATTATAAACCGTTATTCTCCGATAATCAGTAAGTGTGCAGTTAGCATTTACCATCAAGAGAAAATTCTGCTCTGGTCTCTGAGAGTTGTAAAAAGTGCTTATAAACTTATTGTGGTGAATGCTCTAAATGGCAAGTGAGAAATAAGTTTAGATCACGTTAAAACGCTAACTAGGTTTTTTTTCAGGTTTTAAGACCTGATGCATAAATATACATAGCATCCATAGTGCAGACCGAAATCTCCAAATTTCAAATATAACTGCAGATTATAGCTGCATTTGCTGATTTTCAAACTAATTTTTGCTCAATTTCTGAATCATTTTGTGAGTTTTTGCGTGTACCGTTTAGTATATTTATTGATACACAGGATCGAAAAATTAATCATCAACCAGTCGACTTCTAAAATAATGGTTAGTTGCAGCATGTATTCATGATTCAGACAGAAAGACCCCTTGGTACCACC
The DNA here is from genome assembly GCF_009829125.3 of Periophthalmus magnuspinnatus. Taxonomy (NCBI): domain Eukaryota; kingdom Metazoa; phylum Chordata; class Actinopteri; order Gobiiformes; family Gobiidae; genus Periophthalmus; species Periophthalmus magnuspinnatus. Next base: position 12,394,467 of record NC_047127.1, on the reverse strand, counting down.
ATGAGAAATTTAGCTTCTTTCTTGAGTTCTTCTTTAAGATTAGAAGATGGTCTTGCTGAACTCACGTCCGCTGATATTTGAATTCAGACAGGGGAGCCATTAGAGCTGCGTAATGCAGTTTTTGGCAGCACAAAAAGCCCAACTTTCATTAGACTGGCCATTCTTTATTTAGGCCCGACTCCATCAGCAGGACCTTGTCATTTAAGGACAAAAAAGCACTTTTTCAAAATAGTTTTGTACACTGCCCTGGAAGAATAAGGCGGCCATGTTTAATCAGTGATGACAAATTTAAGAACAATCAACGCATTTCCTCTGTTTGATTTGGCACGTATTTCAATTTAACTTCCCAGTATTTCAATTTAACTTCCCAGCTCTCACACTAAACAAGGACTAAACCAGGACTTAACTAGGACTAAACCAGGACTAAACTAAGACTAAACCAATATTTAACCAGGACTTAACCAGGATTAAACAGGACTAAACTAGGACTTAACATAACTAAACCAAGTCTAAACTAAAACTAAACCATGACTAAATCAAGACAAAACTATGACTAAACCAGGCCCAAGCAGGACTAAAATGGACTAAACCAAGACTAAACCAGGACTAACCCAGGACTAGTGTTGTCACAGTACTAAAACTTCAAACTCCATTTCGATATTAAGGAATAAACTTGATACTGATTCCAATACCACAGTGATAATAAAAAAAAAATTCTTTCTGTACCTAATAGATGTGTGGTCTTATACTTGCGCTGATACAGCTCATGATTATTTTAAAGCTATTCAGCAAAGGCTTATTTCTGTACTTAGAATGTGACTTTTTTAGTATCGATACTTGCTCAAATGATTAACTAGTTTCCATACTAGTTTTAGTATTGATTAGTTTCTGATTTTCAATACTTTTGACAATGTCTATACAAATATATTCCAATATGCTCAAAATAGTTATGAGCACTGGAAGAATACAATGGCCTCGTTTAATCAGTGATGACGCATTTAAGAACTATCAACGCATTTGCTTTGTTTGATTTGGCACAAGTCCTAGTTTGTTCAATAAATGGGGCCAGATGGTGCAACGTAGCTTTTAATTTCAATATTATTCAAGTAAAGAAACAATTTGGTTCTGGATTTGAAAAAGAACATGAAAGTACTAGCAGTGTTTTTCACAGGTTTATACTGAGACTATGGTTACTTATTGCCTGTTACTGATCAAAAACATAGATTACAGTTGTGCCATAAACATATAGAATAGAGTTAATTCTATATGTTTATGACACAACTACTACTACTTAAGATAATAATTTTTGTTAGGCTTGTTTTTAGACTTTGGGGGTTAGTTACCGTAATTGGAAACATTGTGCTAGCATGATATGTGGCCATAACTGTAGTTCTATAGCAGTAGCAGGTAAAATGAAGTGGTATGTAGCTACCAGTAGTAGTAGTTATTTTAGTAGCTGCAGTAGAAATTGAAGTATAACCAGTAGTAACAAGTCGTTGTCATAGTAGTAGTAGCAGCTTTGATTTTATGGTTGAAAATGTTAAAGGTCCCGAATCTGATATTTTTTCATGTATTTGTTTTTCTCCTACTACACATACAAGCAGCTGTATTTAATTATAAAACATTTTATTGTCCGATAAGTGTACTGTTAGCATGCTAGATGTTGTTAGCTTTACCTTCATGGCAAAACTCCTCTCTGACCTCTGAAAGTTGTGAAAAGCAATTATAGATTCATTGCAGTGAATAATTTGGATGCTCTGAATGCGTCAGGTGAGTGAGGAATGACTTTGGACCACTGCAAACTGTTTAAAATGAACTAGTTATGTTTTTCAGGTTTTTAAGATGGTAAAAATCAGGTACACTGCCTTTAAGAAAATTCTAATGCACAAACCTCTCCATAGCATCTCTTCTTGTCCCTGTAATTTGTCTAACTTGCTGTTTATTCCTGAGAGCAGCTTTTAGCCTTTTACTCCAAGCTTCCTGAGAGACTTAAAACATAGTATTTTAGCATTGATGTGAAAACTATCTTACCGTAATGAATCGCTCTCCTAACATTGGTTCTACTGAAATGACTCCTCTTCCTTTTAAAGAGAGTCTATAATAAAGTGCTGGTTTAACATTTTACTCCCAGGATAGCAGCCAAAATGTTGGAGCAAATCCGAACCAAAAAGGGAGCAGCCCAGGCCAAATAAATAGACTCATGTAAAATCTTTGCATTAATTAAACAGTCAAATCTGAATCTCTATTTGATTTGATCTAAGCCAAGTCTAAACCAGTTCTAAACCAGGATTTAACCAGGACTTAACCAGGACTTAACCAAGACTAAACTGGGTCTAAACCAGGATTGAACCAGAATTAAAATCAGGTCTAAACCAGGACTGAACCAGGATTAAAACCAGGTCTAAACCAGGATTTAAAAAGGATTGAACCATGTCTAACCCATGTCTAACCCATGTCTAAACCAGGTCTTAACCAGGTCTTAACCAGGACTTAACTAGGTCTAAACCAGGTCTAAACCAGGTCTAAAGCAGGTCTTAACCAGGACTTAACTAGGTCTAAACCAGGTCTAAACCAGGTCTAAAGCAGGTCTTAACCAGGAGTTAACTAGGTCTAAACCAGGTCTAAACCAGGTCTAAACCAGGTCTAAACCAGGTCTAAACCAGGTCTAAACCAGGACTTCAATCATTCAACAGGATTTAGATCTAAACCAGGTCTAATGTGTGCAGTATTTCACCTGGTCTGTGTGAGTGGAGCCTGTGATGGATAGATTGTGTCATTGGCTGCAGCGCTTGGGGCATGAGGCGGGCATTTGGGGGGAGAGGGTCTTTGTCCTTCAGACCCCAAGGGGGTGCGGGGACTACAGACCTGTGCCGTGTTAAGTACGGTGGCCTGACTGGGACACAGTTCAACAGAGGCAGATGGGAATAGTCTACACCGGCTGACTGCATGGACAAATGCATTATTCAAGAGGCTACAGCAGGACAAGAACATGGTCTAAATTATCTATACCAGGTCTGACCCAGGTCTGAACAAGGTGAACTGGGTCAAAACAGGACCAATACAGGACTAAATCATGTCTAATCCGTTATAACTAAGCTGGGTCTAAACCAGGACTAAACCAGGACTAAACCAGGACTAAACCAGGACTAAACCAGGACTAAACCAGGACTAAACCAGGACTAAACCAGGACTAAACCAGGACTAATACAGGACTAATACAGGACTAATACAGGACTAATACAGGACTAAACCAGGGGTAATAGAAGCCTAAACCAGGACTAAACCAAAACTAAACCTGGACAAAATCAGGACTACATTTTAACTAACGGTGACCTTGTCCACAGTTCACAGGAGGCAGACAGTAATAGTTTACACAGAGTGACTTCCCAGCATCATGTTTTATTTAGAGAATATAAAGTAATTTGTACCGGAGGTTGTACTCATGAAATAATTATGACAAGTTGAAGATTTTGAGGGTCACATTTTGAAGTGGTTTAGGTAAGATGCTGCTAGAGTAGGAATTTTTTACTTAGTTTTTAATTATAGGTGCTCTATATGACTTTTCTGGTGGATGGTCTGCCACCTGCTTGTCTCCATGGAGATGTTACTACTTTGCCTGGAATGATTTTAAGCTGTCTTCATGGAGACAAGCAGGTGACGCCAGCAGGTAAAGTTACATGTCAAATCTGTGAAGAGGCGAGCGCCCTCACTGTTTTTTTTTTCCACAAGATTTTTTCCAAAAATGTTTTAAAGGCAGGATAGAGACATGTTTAATGCTCTATTTTGCAACATTCTGTTTTTAAATTGTATTTATTTATTGCTATTTTGCAATATGTAGCCCTGTAGTCTACTACAGTGTATTTAGCCAGGGGTAGATCTGTGACACTCTTTTCAGAACTTGTTAATTTTGTAAACCAAAGTGTCCTTTTTAACAAGTGCTGTATTTATAAAAATCTTATGATGAAATATGATTGAATAGTATAATATGCACAGCAGTTTAAGAACTATCCCATCCCACTATCTGAGAAGCACTGTTTTACAAATATACCTGGCCAATGATCTTTTGACATGATTTTATATTCATATTTAGCCTTAAACCCCGCAGTCCTGATCTATATTACAACCCTAAAACTCCATTATAAGCAGCCTGTGGAAATGCCAGCCCTCATGTCTCCTAGGCCCCGCTCCAATCATTTGAACAGTCATTTGAAATGGGGGCATGTAGAGTCATCGCTGTAGTTTTGAAGCTAATAGACCAGATGCACTGCCACCTGGTCTGATGTACCAAGGTCTGTATGGCTGCAGACAGGTGTCAGAGCAGCCATATTGGAGCCCATTTAGAAACACTGTCCACTCATCAACATTAGAGATGAGTTTTTGCTGCAAGCAAGAGTCAAGTAGATGTGTAATGCTGATGGTTTAAGTAATTACACTAAAAGATAGGATTTATTTTGCTGTTGTATTTAAACTAAAAGCTTAGATGGCATAGCAGTTGTCGTATAAGTACAAGGTTCTAGATCTTTTCATTTCATATTGTTGTGTCTTTGGGCAAAACACTTAAAAGCCATGTTATAACATTGCTCCCTTATCAAAAACATATCTGGAGTTGCATTTTGTGTCATTCACGTTTGCTTGATGAAGTCGGCTCCCTCTAAGTTTTCAAATTATGTGCAATTTTGAATTTCCCAGGATTGTTATGTGACATGTAAAAGTCCTATGGTCTGTTTTTATGTCCAGAGTACACAAAGGCCACAGCTCCTGTCTCCTAGGTGCTCTGATAAAGGACATCACAAACTCCGGCCCCACCATTCTGCTCCATCACACATATTTTTCAACCATAGCAGTTCACGTCGGCTGCAGTCGGAGCAATTGAAGACACTCAAGGGTGACTTTTTATCACTCTTCAACAAAATCCACAGTTGAAACAAATGCATAGTTTCTGGACCACTTCCTCCACCCCTTTTTAGAGACATCAAATACAGCTGCTTGAGACTACTTAACATCTGGCTCAAATCCCACTGCACATCTCACAATATCCCCTATGTGGACAATTTTCTCTCATTTTTCAAGAGATCTGACCTTTTCAAAAAGGACCGTTTACACCCAATCTCATCTGGATCCACCTCCTCTCACACAACATCAGATTCATCCTGGAATCAGCATGAAGATACAATCATTACACCCCACACTCAACATCCACTGTTCCAATAGACTCAAATCTATCACGTCAAATCTTTATCTTAGATCTCTCCCTAAAGCTCAGCTACCTGTTATTAATCAGATTTTCAGATTTTTTAAATCAATTTTACACAATTTTTATAATATGATTATTTTAATGAGTGATTTTAACATTGATAACATTTTAGACCCATCACAAACCAATTTTTAAATGTTCTTATTCATATGGATTTTACCCAACAGCCAACACAGCCAACTCGCAACAGAGCACACACTCTGGACCTATGGCTTGCCCACTGTGTCCTTTGTTGTTGACTTGGCTGTGTCCACTGCTGTCTGTTTTTTAATATCTTTGGTTTTATACAGCAGGAGACCTCTGTGAGAGCTGTAAAGAAGTGTCGCCTGACCCTGCAGTGGCTGCACTCTTTATTAAAGTTTTAGAAAACTATCCTCCAGTTGTTTTACCTGCCTCCTCTGATTTTAGCATTTTAACAGTAAGCTTCAGTCTGCCCTTGACCTGGTTGCCCCATTGAAATTAATAAAGACTCGTGTCAATCCCACACCCCCTGGAGAATTGCAAAGCTAAAACAACTGAAGAGAAACTGCAGGGTAGCAGAACGAAAATGGAGGAAAATGAAATTACAATGTACACAGAACAAGTTTTTAACAAAACAGTGAAAGACAAGAAAGTCATACTTCACTAAAGTCATCACAAACAACAGAAATAACCCAAAAGTTCTTTTTTCTACGAATAACCATCTTTCCAACCCTCAGTTAAAAAAACAACAACAACTCATTTAACTCCCACTGACTCCCTTTGTGAGCAGTTTGCAGACCACTTCATAGAGGAAGATAAACACGACCAGATGTGATATTTTATCTCTATCTGTCAAAATACTGTTTTTAACACATTTTAGTGTCTGTCTGTACCTGAGGAAACAGTTTTGTCCTGGTTAATGCTGAGACCGTTGGTAAAGTTTTTTCTTCAGTGAGGGCCACGACATACGTTTTAGATCCAACTCCAAGGCCATTTTTTAAGTCATGTTAAGTGATGGATCTTTTAAAGATGAGCTTTTAAACATGAAGAATAGTTCTCTTCAGATGAGGGTCTTTCCCGCTGCCTTTAAAGTTGCAGGGGTGAGGCCCCTGCTGAAGAAGAGCAATTTAGATTTCCATGATTTTAACAACTACAGAAAAGTGTCTGACTTACCATTTTAAGCAACATTTTAGAAAAACTTGTTTTTAATCAAGTTAATGATTTTTCAGATGACAGTCTGGTTTTGGGGTTTTATGGTGAACCGCAGCACGAGGACTGCCTCGACAAAGATTTTAAATGATTTTAGAGTAAATTATGATTCACAAAAGGTAACAATATTGGTTGTGGTAGATCTAAGCTCTGCTTTTGACACAATAGACCACACTATTCCTTTAACTTGCCTGAAACACCTCTGCCTCTCTGGTGCTGTTCTCAAATGGTTCACATCCTGTCTCACAGATAGAATCTGTGGTGAGTGTAGACTCTCGCAGACCCTGCGCTCCTCCAGCAGATTCCTAGTCATTTCCCAAGTAAGAACACACACTCACAGCGAGGCATATTTCTAATACTATGGCCCTCATCTATGGAACAACCTGCTAGAGGACCTCAGGGCTGCAGAGAACATTCATGTTTTCAGCTTAACTTCTAATTAATACTTAGTGTTTTATTTGTTCATTGCGTACATGTATTTAGTATATTTATGTATTTATAACTCATTTTAACTCATTGTTTTGTCACTTTTAAGATCTCCAGTATTTCCTCTGTAGGAGCCCTCTGCTGTGGGAATGATTGTCGGCTGCGGCTTTTGGGATCTGTCCCGTGGGCTCCTGCTGGAGGGTTGGTGTTTTGGCCTCGTCTCTCCCCTGGGTCCTGTGTGGGTGTCCTGGTGGTGGCAGGCGGCTCTTTGCTCCTGGCGCAGATGGCTCCTGTGATGATTCTTCCTCAGCAGGTTTGTCTGTACTCTGCCTCATTTGTCTGTGCATGTGGGTGAGACTGTGCATGTGACTGTCTGAGTTGTAGCAAAACCTTTAGCTTAACACGTCTAAAGACAGTGGAAAGTTATGTGTAATATTAATGAGTGGACAGTGTTGCCAAATAGGCTCCAATATGGCCGCCATACGGATCGTGGTACATTAGTCCAGGTGGTAGTTGGCGCAGACTGACCAGCATGTTTCCATCTATCAGTCCCAGGGCAGCTGTGGCTAAAAGACTGGATAGACAATCACAAATTCTAATCAAATAAGCTACTGCAGTATGGAGACAAAAAGGGAGCAATAAAAATAGCGACATTTAAATACAATACATGCTTGAGTCTTGGTCTCCAGAAATAATGATATATGTCTTAAAATTTCCAGTATGCATTTTAACTTATTATTGCTAATGTACTAGTGATTAATGCTCCCGTTGTTTTATAGTCCACTCAGGTGAGGTTGTGCATACATGTAACACATTTTTAATCCCACTAAAAGCCAGAATTAATCATTTTCGTTATTATTGTGACATTAAAACAGCTGCTCGGAAAACCTATGTAGTCACAAATTTCAGTCCATAGATAATTATCCCATACAAATCTATAGCTAGATCCTGGCAGCCCGCCCATTTAATTCATTTAACACAGAGGAAACAGAGCGGCAGTAGCAATATGGCTGCCGCAAAATAAAGCCGTGAATCTTGATTTTGGAGGTAAATGAACATAAGCGAGAGGTGTGTCATCGCTCTGCAAGCACAAACGCTTTATAGGGATACAGGCCATTCAAATAGCACTTGATTCACTAATGCTTTATAAGAAAAATATAGTATACAGGCAGAAATAGTGTTCCAAATTGCTGCTGCTAGTTCTTCTACTACTGTTACTGTTGCTACTACTCCTACTGCTACTACTACTACTACTACTACTGCTACTGCTGCTGCTGCTACAGTGCTATACAGGCAGGGATAGTGTTTCAAATTGACTAGTATTTGACTGTAAATCTAATATTACCATTACAACAACAACATCAACAACTACTGCTATTACTTATTTTAGAGATTACTGGTAGGGTTGACAAATAATACTGTTACTAATGAATACTAAAATGAAAATTAAAAACCATGATGACATATTGTGGAAAATATGGGGTGGATGGTATGTATGCAAGTTGTTTAATTATTCATGGTACAAGAGGTAGATCGGCAATAAGTCTGATTCAGCTGTGAGGTCCACCATATCCCTGAGCCAACTCGCTAACCTCCTAAACTCGGCTATAAGACGTATCTCCACCCCAAAGCATAAAATCTGAAAAACTGGAGTTGATATTGCAGTTCCCAAAAGAGAAATATAGTCCACGTTATACTTAGAATCAACACTGGTTGGATGGAGGAGCAGTATACGTATAAAGTGATTATTATTATTATTTGTCAAGATTTCCCACCCACATTTATAAACACTTTTCACCACATTCAGAGACCTGAGCGGATTTGTACTGTCATGACACTGGTAACAACAACTAGCATGCTAACAGTGCACCAGCTTTACTTCCTGGTCCACGAACAATAAAAATGCTTTGTAATTAGATGCAGAGCTGCTGTTTATATATTATTTACATATTATTTACAATATATCTGTGATGGGGTAAAACAAATTTGAGTTGAATTAGGGGCATTTTATTTGATTCCAGAATACACACTTCTCCAATACTTTGCAAAGATGTGAGTCTGGTCACCGGTAAAACTCCCCGAATTCAGATGTGCATAATTGACAGGTGGATTGGCATGTATGGTTTGTCCGTATCTGAAAAAAATAAAGGGAAAAAAATATCACACGGGCCTGAAAAACATTATGGATTTCTGCAGAATCAGTGATCGAAGCACTGAACTGTTAATCTGAAGTGGGAGAAGTGTAATTTTATTTGTAAATTGTAGCTCACCAATGAGCTCCTTTGTTTCATATGTCACTGACAAAACAGATCTGATTGCCTGCTCATGTTTGGCCGGATTTGAGATGCAACAGAGGACGTGGGGCAACGTTCCCTCTAATTTTTCACGAGTCTGAGCAAACACACAAACTCCCTGAGCGGCCCCATGGACCACTGTGAGCAACATCAGACGTGCGCACTGTGGTCATGCTGCATCGCATCCATCCAAGTTAAATGTTTTATTAAAAGAATCAAATTACCACATTTACATTTCTGTTGTAAGACTTTTAATTAAGTGCTTTAGCCACTTATACAATGAAAATGACAAAAATCATGCTCATGACCTGTGTAGTGTGTTAATGCTATTGGAAGTGTGAATATTTAATTTTAACTATGGCAAAACATGAGCTTCCAACCAAACCAAGACAACTGTAAACTCCAATGTTGAAAACACACTTAACATTTTTATTATAAAGCTCTGACTTGTATTATGAGTATAAGCCATTGTGTGAAACTTTTGCTTTGATTGAGTGAGATTGTCCTACTGTGTCTGGGAGACAGTCCGTTAACTCTTTTTTTAGTATATGACATGATCATTTGATTTTTACAACTCATAAACTAGTGACAGTCAATGACCAATACACACTGAGAGGAATCTGTATCTGCACACCCAGCTGCTCTATTACTGTACATTTACATATCATATCAAAACACAATATATAATGTGTCGTTGTATATAAAATATATTCAAAACAAGTGGTATGGGTCAAAATAAATATATATTTACAAACCACACACTGCAAACAGTGAACAAACACACACTGGAAACTAAAAATACACTGTACATGTGACAGTGTGAGTCATTCTGTGACAGAGGTTGGAGGATCGAGTCCCGCTCGGAACAACTTCTGTCATTGTGTCCTTAGGCAAGACACTTCACCCAAGTGGTGTGTGTGTGATGATTGGTGGTGGTCGGGGGGCGCAGATTGGCATTAGCTAATGCTAATAATTACACATAATACATATTTGACCCACAATTAAGTCAATAGCAGAATAAACCACGTTTACCGATCAAGAACAGCATCCAGTCCATCAAAACATAAGGTCCTCTGCTCCTGAGTCCACCATGAGATCTTCACTCGGTTCCACGAACCGCTCCGGGTCCGAGATGCCTCTAGTTTAACTTGTACAAACATCCACAGTGTCCTCGGTCGCGTACTTCCTTTGTTTTGTCAGTTTCGGCATGTTTAAAACGCAAAACTGCTGCAAAACAGTGCGTAAAGTTACGCAATTAAGCGCGCGTAATCTATCTTTGCCCGAAGACGGGCCGTCGGAACGTTAAGGGGTTAAACACTTAGAATCATTAGCGAGTTTTAGCGGCCACATCGGCTAAAACTCTAGTAGCGGCGCATGAGGACGCCTGTCAATGACGGTTATAAGCTGCGCAAATACGTATGTGAATCACATAATTGGCTGGAGCAGCTCGTCCCCGGTCACACTCACTGACTCACACTGAAAAATAGCGCAGAATAAATTGTTGTGTGTTTATTTTATTTTCAACTCCGGTTCGATTTTTTTGTGCACAGCACAGATTTTCTGTGCGCGGAGACCGTGTCAGCCGTGCGCAATTGCGCACGCGTGCAGTTTGGAGGGAACAGTGACGTGGGGACCAGACTGATATCAATCTGCATAAAAAATACAGAGAGATGTCATTCTGGATTTGCCAGGCAAATTTGACGCCTGTATTATTGGTACATTTACAATTGCAATAACTTAATGTAGGCTCAGTATAAAACAGTCAGCTCTTTACTGTTATGTATTCTCTCACTCATTTTATACTTGTAATTTTAAACTCGGAAACTAGTCATGGAAATATGGTGAATGTCAAAAGTCATAGATTAATACTTACAATGAAAGATTATTTTGAGTTGATAGTCACTTGTCATCAAAAACACACTTAGTATTTTTTATGTTTCATTTCAGTCATCATGTACCAGTCTTTTGGTAGTAGCGTTTACTTAAAATCACATACATTTTGAAGAATGAACAACGAAAGCCTGTCCATTTACTCACTATAGCTTCCGATCTTATAACTTGCCCCAAAAGCATCACATTGACTTGAAATATTGAAACTTGTGAACTTTAAATTGAGCGTAGTATGAGACTTTAGTTCTTTCTTCCTCTTAGGGCCCACACGACAAATCTATGCACAAAGATTTCAGGATTTTTCAGTAGGAAATTCAAAACGTTAAATAAATCAGAAAAAGCCAGGCGCAGCGACAGTTATGCCCAGCAGGTGGCCATATAAAATAAGGATGATACGAAAGCATTCAATATTTATCGTATTAGCATTAAAAATTAAGAGCTCTGTGCCGAGAGGGGGGAATGCTTCACTGATTTCACCACAAACCACAGACAAGTTTGAGTCAATGTCCTCCTCCTCCTACAATGGGCCATAGGTGGAAGAACAAATAGAACTTACAAACACTACATGTTTAATAAGTATATTTTATGAGTATATCCTAGGCTGGTTAATATGATATATTGAACAATCATAATTTTCAAATTTGTCTCTTATGCTACAACGGGAAACTTTTCACAGATGGAAGAACAAATACAACTAACTTACAAGCACATTAATACATTTGATTGTATTTTAGGGCTGAGCAAAAAAAATAAAATAAATCATGATTTTCTTCCTCATGAACTGTTTATTTTAAGAACTAATAAAATAGTTTTTTAATACTGATTTTCTGAACATAAACAAGACAGACTTTTTATCATTAAACAGTTACCAAGACACTATTATTAGTAAACTATTTGCTCTTTGTAAATGAAGCATTTCTTCACTTGACTTTTTTAAGGCTAAGGACTATACGGTACTAGGGCAATACCGTCAAAAAATTTAATCTTGATATTTTGCACATGCTTGACAATTTCGATTTGAATTGACTATTAAAGTCAGAGCATGAACTAGTCTTTCAAACAAGGGAAGCTCTTTTTTTATTCTAATCAATAATCTGCTATTTAAGAAATTATAAACTGCCTTCAGTTACATTTGTACACATATGTAATAGTATCAATTATAATAATATATATATATATTTTTTTTTACAATGCACAATAATCCTGCACTGCTTATAAGAAGGTCAGGAGTAAACTTGTTTCATAATAGTAATACTCAATTTCACGATTTTGCTATTTTTAAAAATCTTAATTATTTAAAACAAAAATTAATTTGATTAATTTGATTAATTTGATTAATTGCCCAAATATTATCCAAATATTACATTAATATTAAATTACATTACATTACATTAACTTCAGTCTTTAATAATTGTAAATATTAAATTAGATTTTTACAGTGCAGCATCCCCAATTCAGTCCCTGTGGCCAGAAACAAGTCCCCTCTGCCCATCAGAAACTGCAGCTGTGAGGCTGTAGCGGCCCGACATGTAAACAGCATACTAGATCACTCCTCTGTCTGCTGTTTCCCTTTAGTTCTTAAATCTGCCACTACGAGATGTCAGGTCCCAAAGATGGCCCTGTGCCTCTCTCAATCACACCTCTGTCCCCATCTCCTATCTCTGTATCTGACAAGCTAAAAGACGACCTGGAATTTCCCATCCGCGCAGCATCAGTAATAAACTCTTTTAAAATAGAGTCGGAAGAGCCCAGAGAGAGTGGCCAGTGAAGAGTAGTTGGTTGCCCCAGTACTGTATATTGTATAAGCAGCTCGAGCTAAAAATAAGTCTGCTGTGTACTGTCTGCATCTAATTAGAAAGCATTTTATTGCCTGTTAATCAGGAAGTGCATGTTAGCATGCTAGTCATTGTTAGCTTTACCGTCACGGGAAAACTCCGCTCTGGACTCTGAGAGTTGTGAAAAGCACTTATAAACTCATTATGATGAATAATAAGGATGCCCAGAATGTATAAGGTAAGTGAGAAATAACCTATCCCTCCCATCTCCTCTCTCTGTATCTGACAAGCTAAAAGACGACCAGAGAGTGTGGTCAGGTGGTTTAAAAAGGGTATTTGCCACCAGGGCCTGCAAAGATGTAGTCTGATTAATATTATGAAATAGTAGGATTTTTCTCCTACTGTTTATTCAACCTGCAATTTGTTCTTAAAGGTGCTGTACTTGATTTTTACTCTTTTTAAAAATGTGAAAAACAGAACTAGCTCAATTTAAACCATGTGCAGAGTTATTCCTCATTTACCTTATGCATTCAGAGCATCCTAATTATTGACCATGATGAGTTTATAAGCACTATTTACTACTCTCCGAGGCCAGAGCAGAGTTTTGCTATCACAGTAATGCTAACAACAACTAGTATGCTGACAGCACCAGCCTTAATTCCTAGATTGCGGAAATACTTTTAAAACTTCCTAAAAACTACATCACATAAGAAGCAAAGGGCTCATATGTGAAATTGATACTTTGCAGTGACATCACGCTGGAGGTGTTCTACATGTATGTGTATGGTGAAATGTTCAGCAATTACCATGGTGAGACAATGCACACATTAGCAAACAGCCAAAAAAAGTTTTTTGATTGTCTGGGGAAAAAAATAAAATAAAATAAAATAAATTATATATATATATATATATATATATATATATATATATATATATATATATATATATATATATATATATATATATATACATACACACACACACACAAAATTAATTAAAAAAAAACACATTTTCAGGAGCCTGTGATCAATGCGAGTGTTCATGGTCCAGTTTAGTGTTTGATTTTCAACAAAATTGTGAGTGACTAACTGAAAACGGTTGACAAATGCTAGCTAGCTTGTCCCTGTAATTTTATTTGCAGGGACTTGTTTAACAGTAAAATCATCTCTCCTGTTGCAACTAAATCAGTTCTTTATGGTCAGATTGTGTTAAAATAAGAGCAGTGCCTACAGTTAGCATCACACCCCCAGGGAATGCTGATAACATCCATGGCAAAGTATTAAGTGTGCATAAAGTTACCTTTTTGATGGAACATTCAACTTACCTTTGGCACTAAACAATATTATGTTTGTATTTATTTATAGCCACATTGAAGCAAGTATAAGATTATTTATAATCTTATTCTTGCTTCAATGTGGCTATAAATAACTTCAACAAAGCATTTTTCAGCCTGTCCTTTCCATGAACTTCAAATGCCTTTATTAGTTCATTTGGGGACACTCAAAACCAGTTTAGCACAAAAGCTTTTGTATTTCTTATAATACATTGTTTATATCTTCTGAGTGACTTACATGTCTGCTACAGTGCTTCAATGTTCCAGGATAGACTTCAGTGTTTTTCCATGACAGCGGGGGTCCTGACCAATGCTGCTCCCTATTCTCCAAAGCAGATGCAGAGGATCGCAATTACTGCTTACACAATTACCGTTCCTAACTGTGCACAGCGAGATGCCCCATTCACTGACTGTCTAAAAGTATCGTAAAAAATAAAATCCGTACTCTATGGGGTGGGCAGAAATGGAGGAGGGCAAGGAGGGGGCAGTCAGCTCGAAATTGATGAATTTAAACTTTGACCTGTGCATGTGATGGGAATATTTGATGGACTACAGTACTTTAATATGGAGGACTGAATTAGATTAGAAGTATATAGAAGCTTGGCATTGTAATACAACAGAAGGCATTAGAGCTGAGCAAATTTTGAAAAAAATTTTTTTTTTATAATAATAAAAAATAAAATAAAAATTGATAGCTATGTTTCATGCCATACTATGGAACATTCCATGCACAGTAAAAGAGAACAACTGAACATAGGACTGAAGACATTTCACTGCTTATCCAAGCTGCTGTGTCGGTTCTGGTCAGATTACTGATGGACATTGCCTTAATAGCTTCTAATAGGTATGAAAGCAGTCACTAGGGGCTTGAATTACTATGCAAAATTTGAGTCAGGCACAGTGCACACTTAGTGTAGCTAAATAGACCTAGCCAACATACAGAAACTGTAAAACAGGTGTTTTTAGTTTCAGTGTGGCTAGCTCCTCCCTTCAGATGGATATAAGGCAGTGTCAACCAGTAATTTGACTAGAACTGAGGAAGCTTTGAAGAAGATTTTACACAGAGTAACACCCCATGGAGACACAGGGACATTTAGTTCAATGCAGAAGACATTATATTATCTAAATAATTGAGACAATCAAACTGCAAATAATCTTGCAACCCACATACTGTTGGTTTAATCCTTTTAAGTTTTCCAAAAAAAAAATTCCACCCACTTTCTTTTCTTTTCACAATTTTGAAAGATGACAAAGACTTGAACAAAATCACTTCTAAGAGAATTTATAATACATTTCATTTCACAGCACATTGATTGCAGCTGTCACTAATCTCCACTAATAAGATAATTTAAACCATTACCCTTTATTTTAATGCTTCAAAGTAGTAATTACTCAGCTATTCATGTGGCTCCTCATTGTTGCCCGTAGACATTTTAAGCAAACAGTTATTTTGAATTCAAGGCTTAAAATGCATATGACAGATTTTCATGTTTTTCTAATTATGGCTTGGTTTGGGGGAAGAGTACCTGTGGTAAATGTGTGTCATAGTTTTACATCAGTTAAGTGACTGTGGAAAAAACAAAAATACAGGAAGTTGTGGTGACTTCTAAAACCAAATACCTCTATCCAGGGAAGTCAACGGGGTCTGTTGTCCTGAGCCCCAGAGTCTCAGTGGCCCAGAATTGGAACCTCTTCCTATTAATTTACATTAATGTGACGTTTCTTGCCCCGGGCCCCCAAATTTCTGTCGAAGGGGCTGCCTCTACTTATGTCATCATAAAATTCCATCTAAAATGAAGGAACACATGCTAGCAACACATTTTTTATGACAGTTTAAACTTTCATTTAACCAAATAAAGGTGTCATTAATTTATTTGTATTATTCTAATCGTAACTATTAGTTGCTAGGTAACAGTTATGGCATAACCTCCATGTATAGTTGAAACCAGAGGTTTACATACACTGTATAAAAAGACACATGCACTTTTTTTCTCACAGTCTGACATGAAATCAGACCAAACTTTTCTTGTTTTAGGTCAACTAGGATAGGAGAACATCATCCCAAATGTGAAATATGGGGGTGGCAGCTTGGATGCAAATTGGTCTTCCAAATGAACAATGACAATACTGCCAAATTGGTTACAAAGTGGCTTAAGGATTACAAAGTCGATGTTTTGAAGTGGCCATCACAAAGTTCTGATCTCAGTCCTACTGAAAATTCATGGGCAGACCTGAAAAGGCATGTGCAAGCAAGACAGCCTCCAAACCCCAAACAGCTACACTAGTTCTGTCAGGAGGAATGGGCTGAAATTCTAAATTCCAACAATTGTGAGAAGCTTCTGAGATATCCAAAACATTTGACCCGAGTCATACAGTTTACAGGCAATGGTATAAAGTATTAATGAAATGTGTGTAAGCTTCAAACTTTGAAGAAAGTAATGAAATATGTGTCTTTTTATATAGTGCATGTAAACTTCTCGTTTCAAGTGTGTATGTCATATCTGCTGTCCAACTAAAAATAAAATTATATACGTCGCCAAAACTTTTAAAATAGAAATTCTTAAATATAATTTTAAGTATATTTTTGTGAAATGAGTAGTCTAATATGCACTTTAATGAGAAAACGCCTGATAACTGTCATCTGATTTGACAGTCAATGGTCTCACTCCTGAAATAGAAAGTGTGTGTCAGAATATCCATCAGGACTACTACTGACACATGAGGACTGTGGATTTGCATAGCTGTCAATGTGAGGACTCCAATACATGGGCCAGGCCGCTGCAACAATCTATGCAAGGGAACCATAAGTCAAGTAGCAGATAAATTATGAAGGGATAGTAGCTCGAAGGTTGGGGGTGCGATTCCAGCTCCCACAAATGAATACCGTTGTTGTGTCTTTGGGCAAGACACTTAACCCACTTTGCCCCAAGTGTGTGCGTACACTGGTGTATGAATGTGTGTGATAATGGGTGATATTTTTAACATAATTAGAACAAACACAAAACGGCTAGAAATTATGATTGATTCAGTTGTTTCTGTTGAACAAAATTCAGCACAAATTTTTATAAAAATCACTACATTTGAAGACTTGTAACACTTTTACTTTTTACTCTTTCAGTACATTTTTAAACAGGTATGTTAATACTTTTACTTAAGTAGATTTTTTCATGTGATACTTTAACTTTTGCATGAGTATTTTTTGCTCCAGTATCTGTACTTCTATTTAAGTAACAAAATTGAGTACTTCTTCCTCCACCACTGTTAGCAAGATGTTGTGTACAAGCGTTGACACACGGGTCTAAATCTGTATTTTTTTGGTACTTGCTCAGACTGACAATGTCCAAAGGTTTTCTGTGCTGACTCAAATGTGCGATTCACACTTCACCAGCAAGTCATCCCAAAACATCAGTCCCTCATGTCACACCTCCCACTGCTGAGAACACGACTGTCACCACTAGTTGGGGACATATTTAGCAATGTCATTGTTTTTTAATATATAACAGATGCCTGATGCATTCCTACACAGTCCGTATTACCACCATCACTATACGCACTCACTGGGGACAAGGAGGGTTGTGTCTTGCCCAAGGACACAACAACAACATTCAACAACAACTGTGGGAGCTGGAATTGCACCAACCAGTGACCGCTCTACCAATTACGTTTATGTCAAGAGCGGGATTTGAACCACCAACCTTCATTTCATTGAGCTACTGTGGTATGACCATATTCTAGCTGTAATAATAACCAAATATTAGGTCATAATATTAATGACCTGTACTACTTGTAAACGTACTAATTGTATTCACTGTAGTTGTACTTCAGGAGATTTTTAAGTGCTCCAATGGTCCAATATTTATATATATTACAACTTTGAAGCAGTGAGAGGGAGAGGAAGAAAAAGTAGAGAGAGAGGGAGGAGATTGAGAGTAGAAGAGAGAGGGAGAGAGGAGATTGAGACAAAAAGAGATGGTGAGCGCAAAGGAGAGGAGAGATAGGGAGGAAAAAGAAAGGCATACATAAAAAGATGGAAACAGAAAGAGGGAGTGAATGAGTAATGAAGAGAGAGGGAAAGAGAGAAAAAGAGGAGAAAGATGGTGAGCGAGAGAGGGAGAGAAAGATGGAGAGGGGGAAAGAGCAAGCGAGAGGGTGAGAAAGCGTGAGAAATGACAAATACAGAGAGAGATGGAGAGAGGTAAGAGAGACAGGGAGATGGAGAGAGAGAGGAGAGAGAAATGCAGAGAGAGAGAGAGAGTAGGAGGACTAGAGAAGAGGGGAGGGATGCGAGGAGAGAGAGATGAGAGGACATGACAGATGGCAGACTTCTTGAGCCCTCCATTTGCTGTGACCCTTCCATAATGCTCCAGGGGCCATATGTGCTGCTCTCCCCCAAGAAGGAGCTCTCAAACGGGGCATGGGCACAGGCCAGAGGCACCCGGACCATCCACAAGATCCACAAGATACTGACACACGCTGCTTTCACATCAGTAACTATTAACAACCTGTAGTTCATTTAGTCAATCTGTTTACGTCAATTCAATCTCTATTTTTGCAAACAGAAATATAACAAAAGGATAATGTACCTAATTAGAGGCTCTGTACCCAATTTTTCCCTATGTATTTGAGTAAAAAGGGTTTTACTGTCCGATAATCAGGAAGTGCAGGTTAGCATGCTAGTTGTTATATTTACCATGAGGGCAAGTTGTGGAAAGCGATAATAAACTCACGGTGCATAATTATGGTAGCTAGGTAGTGTTTTGCTCCCCGATAAAACATTTTATGACCGTACCTATAGTTTTTAATAGTCACAATTAGCATAAACTAGCGCCAGTATGAATAAATTATCTCACCCTGCTTTATGAATGTGTTTGAATCAGCTTTATTGTCACAGGTGAACAAACAGTCCTTTTCATAATGTGTTATCGTGACCGCAGCCCCCTGAGCCACCGCGGGGTCTATCTGGCACCTCTCCAGAGGCCGTTCGTCATGTCCGAAAAAAGCTTTTATGGACCATTTCCAACATAGAGACTATTTTTATGAAGAAGTGACATTCAGGAAAGAGTTAAAGGGAAGGAGAGAGAGGATGACTGGTTTACATCAATCCTCAGTACAGTTCAGCGAGCACGACCATGTGAGGGAAAAAAAATGTAATTGTAAATTTTGTGACAAGCATTGCGATTAGATTTGCGATGTATGTTTTAATAATATGATTCTGTTCAAAGCATTTTAAACGCGTCCAGAAGAACTGACTAAAAGACTGAAATCTGAAGTGACAAACGAATACAAGAATCACATTTCAGAACATGCTTGTACAGATCTAAACTACAGGGTTAGGCATTTGTATGCAAAATGAGACAGGAGATTTTGTTCTCTCTGGAGGAAATTATGGTACTTAAAAAATTGCAGATTTGCTAATTATGTCCATTCAAATTGTGATTTCATTGCTATGTAGTGCGTGTGTAGAGCACAGCTTTGAATGTCAAAAAGCGTCCGTTACCATAGAAATCCACCAATTTTTTTTTGGGTAGCACTGCAAATCGTCCTTAGAGAAACATTAGCAAAAATAATTAGAAATACCCTAAAAAACATGTATCCTTTCTGTGAGCGTTGTCACCAATCCATAGATCAAACCTGTAACTTGGTCCGCTGGAACCACCTACTGATCTCCATGAAGATAGATAAGTTTATTGTGGAAAATTTTGAATAGGACAATAGAGACTAAGAAGACAGATCACCCACCAGAAAAGCCACATAGTGCAGCTTTAATCCTCTAGTTGATTTGTTAGAAGCTGGAAAATTGGGTGGGTGTGGGGTGTGATCGGTCTGCAGTGGTCAGTATCTTTATTTTAAACCATAATGTCCCAAATCGCACTTAAAAGTTTACAAACACTTCAAAACTCAAACTTAATTCAATTCCTCTCTAGATTTGACCAGGCTGACGTCAATCCATACTTCCCCATTTCCACTTTCCTTTGATTAATATGTGGGAGCGTTTTCCTCCTCTGCACAATGTTATTTCATTTATTCTAAACCAGGGACCGTTTTCAAATGCCACAGGCGCTGCTCTGTCCACAAAGGGAAGTAGATTGGAGCCAATTGGACCCAGGTGAGGCTGTCTGCAGGCTCATATCTTCACTGATGGAGGGAGAGTGAAGAGGGCATCAGGGGTCAGGTACAAATGTCCACTCCGGTAATGGCAGCCATATGTAGGACCTGCTTCACTGAAGTAGCATTGCTCCAGGAGGGGTAAGTCAGGGCTGGACACACTCTATGAGGCATCAAGTGTAGTGGAATATAGATTGTGTGTGGGTGTATTATTTCCAGGGGGGCAGTGTTTCTGATTTAGAGACTTGTACTCCACAGGTTTGGAAAAACAATGGGAACCATCTTTATATAGCACTGCAATCTTAAAGTGCGACCAAACACCTAAACTCCGCCCACAGACATATTTTAAATAGAGCTGCTAAACTGGGCAGTACCTGGAGGACTAAAAGGGAGAGTGACAGGGGTAGCAGTACAGCGTTATAATACTTAAAAGTACTTGAAATTGCAGTGGCCACTAGAGGCAGCACACACTAGGCAGCAATTGCTCCTAGTTTGCACTAAAATTGCAAACTAGGTGTGGGGTTCGCCATTAACTTTTCACCATGGAGATGTTTTTGCTCAAAAATGTCTAAAACTGGCTTGCCTCTCCACAGCTCTTAACTGTAACTTGGCCTGATGGGGTGCACCTTTTTGTCTCCCTGGAGATAGATAAGTTTAATATCATACTATGGAACATTCCAGACAAAGCAATAATATCTACCTGGAGACAAACAGGTGGCAAACCTTCCACGAGAAGTTATGCAGTGCAAAATCCAAATACTCAAATCGCACATTCAAGTATTTGGACCTAATGGAGGGATTCTTTTTTTCCTTTGAGAATGTAAAAACTACTGGTAATCCCAGCAGAAAATGATGACCATCGCTGTAAAGCCCTGCAAATTGAGCTGTTGATATTTTATAAGAACCAGGTAATTCAGTAAAGTTCAGTTTTTCTTCACTTGTCACTCTTTAATGCCCAATTTTTTACCAGTTTTACGGTTTCAAATACATCAACATTGAGGATTATATCAGATTGTTACCATGACTGCAGCAACAACTATAACTAGATGAAAATATAGTGCCACATTCCCCAGACATTTTGAAACAAACTGCCCTAAATATATCATTCACTAGTCTTTCTCTAATAGGTCATTTTTCCAATGTCCTTGACCACTTGAAATGGACAGCTTCTATTCCTTATATGAAAATGTAATAGTCATTCAATTATAATATGTTATAGTGAAGTGCAGTTTTGGTTTGATTTATGTTAGCTTAATGTTAGCTTAACCGCTCATAGAGTTGTTATTAAGAGCCACTACGTTTCTACGTACGTACGTATCAATCTTATTTTAATCTTCAAATTTGACTTTTATAAGCAATATTTTTATAAAACATTATCCAAAAATTGTGGTAATATCACATGTACTTTCCTGTTTTGCCTATTCCAAGTTTAGCCTTTGGTTCATTGCCGAGTTTTAGTCTGAAATTGCTGCCAAAGAACGAGGACTTCTGCCTCTTATCAAGCTCCTATATTTTAACTTTATTACCACCATGTCCTTGTGAATTCTAACAAGTTATTTATGGAGGTACTATAGACATTCTGTTTTCAATTTGTTCAGAAATAGATTGGCTTCTTGTGCACGGAAGTAAGAATATGTAACATGCTTTGGTTGGGAAAAACTCACTTTAATAGACCGTATATATTTTTAGCCTGGTTTCAATAACACAAGCAAACTCTTATTCATTACTTTTATTTTCATAGATTCTTTTTTCAGACCAAGGTTTAGTTTGTTTTCGTACCTGATGGTTTAGGCTCCTCACTAGCGCTCTTCCTCGAGTGGTCACGTGATGTTGCTATGACATGTCCAGTCAGGTGATATAAACAGGTTTTGGTGCTGTCTTCCTACCAGTATATCGATTGCCTCCTTAATCTAGCAGCAATTTTTGTTGTCCTCTGTCAAAATGTTTGCTCCATCCCAGTCCATAATGTGGTTCTCTCTTTTGCAATGGTAAGAAATGGCTTTACTGTTTCCTTCTCACAGTCCTATGTTCCTTTTTCCTTGTACTGAATGCCCTCCGTTTCCCTGATGTATGTTTTATTGCAAGACATGAGTATTATGTACATGACATTACATTTGTGTTCTATTTTCCAGGAGCCTTTTCACTCTCACACACCTGAAGAAGCCGGACTACATATGGCGCTGTTGTCCTGCCTCCACAGCTTTAAATCATCTCATCGGACATGTCATAACAACATCATGTGACCACTCTGTGGAGGAGCGCTAGTGAGGAGTCCAAACTGTCAGGTATGAAAACAAACTAAACCTCGGACTGGAAGAAGAATCTATTAAAATAAGTTATGGGAAGAACAGATGAACCTCGCTGGTCTATTTCTCATTACGTATTGATTTTTGGTGTTTGGAGAAGGATTAGGTGGACAAAAATATGTTCTGTAAAATATTGCATAGTACGTTCATTGAAGTAACAAGTTTAACAATATACCTTTGAAAAGGCATGTATATATTGTGTGTCTTGATGAACAAGAGCTCACAATAGTAAAAGAAAGGGACTTAAATTTAACAAAAAAAAGTTGTGGCAGTATTAGTAGTAGTAATAGTAGGAATAGTAGTGGTAGTAGTATTGGTGGTAGTGGCAGTATTAGTAGTAACCGTATTAATAGTAGTAGCGATAGGTGTACAGTAAAAGTATAGGCCCAGGTAGGTCCAGTCGCACTAACCTCATATTATTGTGAGATTAAAATAACAGATGTCCAAACAGCCTAAAATCCTCCGCGTTACATCTTGTTCAGCTCATCTTGTCATGCGTGCAATGAACATAATTAATTCCCAGCTGGGTCCAGTCGCCATGGCGCTGTGCTTTACCATCTCACTGAGCCGCAAAGCATCATGGGAGCCGGTCATAAAAGCCAACCTCCAAACGAGCGCTCCATAAGGACTTAATGCGCGCGGTCAGACGTAACATGTATTGTAATGTTCCTGCGTTGGAGGAGAGCCAGGGCCAAAGTCATGCTGGGTATATAAAAGGAGGAGGGAAGAATGAATCTAGTGTGGGCAGCAGTCGTAGTAGTAGTAGTAGTAGTAGTAGTAGTAGTAGTAGTAGTAGTAGTAGTAGTAGTAGTAGTAGTAGTAGTAGTAGTAGTAGTAGTAGTAGTAGTAGTAGTAGTAGTAGTAGAAACAGTAACATCAAAAGTAGCATACATAGTGATAGCTGTTCTAGTAGAGCCTTGGAGTATTTGTACTTGTCATATATGAGAGGAGGAGGAAAGAAGAGGAGAATCATATATAGTTTGAGCAGCAGTCAAAGTAATAGTAGTAGTAGTAGTAATCCTAGTACTTGCAGTAACAACAACAATAGAAACAATAGTAGTGGTAGTCATTGTTGTATTACAGCCAAGGAGAGGTAATAGAGGTAATATTAACTTCAGCAGCACATTGTAATTTTAGTAGTAACAATAGTTGTGGTGGTAGGTTTAGTGATAGTAGCAGTAGCAGCAGCAGTAGTAGTAGTAATAGTAGCCAGATGGAAGTAGTAGTAGCCATAATAGTTGCTAAAGAGCACTCCACAAGAACTTAATGCAATGAGAAAGTCACGACCCACTAATATTCAAAAATTTGAAATTAAATAAAGCAAATAAATAAATAAATACAAAAATCACATCTACATTTTTATTTTAAATCATCTTAATTTGAAAAGTAAAAATGTATAAAATGTTGATATATGGGCAACTATAACAAAAACACAAATAAAAAAATTGTCTCATTTTGTAACACACAGAAAAGTTGCTGTTGTGAAAAAGCATATAGTTACTTCAAAGTTCTGAAAAATATGCTTCAAAGTTATAAAAGATATGGCAATAAGTCTATTGCGACTTTTTTAGAGTGTACCCCAGACTAGTATACTGGTTCAAATAAGGCTATTGTGTGGGCGGCCTCCTACGCCAAAGGAAGATATGAAATTGAGCGTTATCAAAATTGAAAATTAGAATACATTTGATATGCGCAGCCTGTTGCCTTGAGCTCATTCGGTACAATGGAGCAGAGACAGAGGCGGGGGTGCTGTGGATCTGGTACTATGAGTCAATATGGGCCGATGAAACGCTTCCTACAATATAACAGTAACATTGGGGATTTTCTAAAGAACAGATAGAACACTATTGTTATTCGGGTAAAAGAAAACTCCAAAACATTATTGAAAAGCATAACCAAATATAAAGGATTTATTTATTTTTTACAATTTTAACGGTTGAAAAAAACAATAACAAATTTTGAAGTGCAATATATCTTTGAAGTAAATATAGATGATAAACAATAATACTGACATCAAACCATAAAGCCGAATTATCACCCAAAAAGTATTCTAAAATTGTAAAAAAAAATATGACCTGCAACAAATAAATAGCCGAATGCAGCACTTAAGTAATTGTTTATTGCAGCACTTAAGTAATTACTTATTATAATGAGTCACAGCAGTTCACAATTCACTCTTCTACAGCTCAAATCTCATCATAGTACAGAAAAATAATCAAAATGTGTCAAGTACAAAGACAAAAGTACCCATGATAAATATTGAGCCTCAAAAATTATTGTTCCACCTGTTATATATTAAAGTCGATATAGTAATTATCTTATTAATTACCTTGTCTAGGTAGTAGTAGTAGTAGTAATAAAAGTAATAGTGTTAAACTTCTACTCTACTATATAATTTTTTTTTCATCCACTCTGCAAAAATAGTGTTAAATCCTCTTTACATGTTGCATTGTGGTGTTTTTATTTATTTTATTTACACGTATTAATGACAGTAGCCTTATGTAGTCTTGGTGCATTCGTCCCCTGATTACACTTGTAACACTGAAGCGGACATCTTATAATTACGCCTCCGCAGCTCTGTCTCAAATTAGCCCGGCTCTTCTTCTACCGCAAGAAAATCTAAGCACTTTCTCAGGTAACTTTATCTCATCGTTTTATAACTATTTAAATACGTCCAGAGGAAACTACATAGAGTTGTCAATTTGTAGACGATATTTTAAAGAGGGAACTGGAATTAGCGACGGATTTTGCATAATCGTCTGTCAGAGATATCCCTTTAGGTTTGGCCCTCCTCTTTGACACTCTCTCATTAGTTAATAGTTTACCACATCACATTCTCGGCACTGACAGCTTGTAATTTGAAAGCCTTAGAAGCAAGTTTTGGGATAAGTTTGAGGAAGAAGTTGTGGAACATCCCAGACAATGCAATAACATCACAAGGGAATGGGTCATATTTATTCACCGCAATTCATTTTTAAGCACTTTTCACAAGTCTAAGAGGCTTCAACAGTTTCGCTATCACGGTAAAGCTAACATGCACGTCCTGATTCTCAGACAATAGAACGCTGTATAATTAGATGCAGACAGTAGACTACACAGCAGACTTAATTTGACCTCAAGAGCTGCGTATACAGTGTATCTGCACTGGGGAGAGAGCTGCTTAAGTACATGGCCCTTTAAATATTAGTAATTGTATCTGTCTCACCTTGTTGAACTTTTGTGCACAATAAGCAGAAGTAAATGCGTTGTAAAAGAGGCTTGTCAGAAGTAGCCATGTCTAATTGGATAATGATAGCTTATATATTTGGAACGACAATAGCAACGATTAGACTGTCCAAGATCAGATCAATACGACTATAGAGCTGCAGTGTTACTTTGAATGCTAAGGAACAATAGGAAGCAAAAACACTGCATTTTAAACTAGAGAGATTTTGCTCTGTAGTAGTAGTACAATACATTTTTTATCACCAGTTATTACCAGTCAGACGTTTGTGCACACTCTCATTCAATGTTTTTTTTTCTCTTTAATTTTACTGTTTTCTATATATAGAATTATGTATCAAAGAAAAAAGTGAATATAAATTAATAATAATAATTTCATATATCTTACATCTATCTTCTATATTTTAGATCAAATATAGAAAGTAGTAAAAAAAAAAAAAAACATTGACTGAGAGGATATGACCAAACTTTTGACTAGTAGTATATATATTTTTTATATTTCTATTCTTTTATTGGCAAGTGAGCACACAACTCCACTGTACTGATATAAATTTCATCAAGACTTTCCAAACTGACTGAAGCTTCTGTTTTATTTATTTGCCCAATAGGTGGACAAACAATGCCCCAGTCAGTGCTTTTACACATAAACATTTCACGGTCTGCCACCTGTTTGTCTCTGTACTGCTTTGCCTGGAATAGTCCACTGTATGGCATTAAACGTATCTATGACATAAGCAGGTAATGCCACGAGCACGAGTTTTAAGACAGATCTGTGGAGAGGTGACCCCATTTCAGTGAGAATGCACGTTTTAATGCCATACTGTGGAACATGCAGGCAAAGCAGCAACATCTGGATAGCGGAAAAGTTACTCAGGGCGCCTTTAAACCGTCGCTGCCACATTCAGCTGTAAACCGTTATTTGAAATGCATATATGAAGTTTCCTGTACTGCTTATGTGTGCAGGCCCTGCTTTAAGCTACGGGGCGTTGTAATAACCTAATTTCACTGGGCTGTCGACAAGTGCACTGAAGTATATAATAATTATCAGCAGCACTCGGCGTTGTTGTTCGCTCCACATGGATTCACGTGGCTAATTAAGCCTGCGTTTCTGAGATAAGAAAACACACATCTTCATCTAGTTTATGTACAAACAGCTTGGACAAATGTGCGTGTTAGTCACAGCTAAGCTAACATGTTAATACGGTGCTTCTTCCTGATTTTGCACTGGTGTATTGAGATAATATGTACCATGTTATTTTTGTGTCCCTTTTCTTACAGATATTTATTTGCCGTGAACACATACAGGCTTTATTGTACCTATATATATGAGCAACACCATACCTCAACGCTACTGGGATTTAGTGTTGTCACGATATTACAATTTTAAACAGGACTTCGATACAAAGGAATAGACTCGATATTCAATACTGATTGCAATACCACCATGATAATACAACACTGTTTATTTAGACAGTTTTATTTGTTATTTTCAACATTAAATAATAGTACTTTCTTTTCTATTCCCATGTGGCCTTATATCTGTGTAATCCCTCAGTTGTCGAGGTAGGTTCCGTAGTGTTCCATGGGTGTATACTTGTGTATGTGGTCTTATACTTGTTCTGATACAGCTAATTTCTGTGCTGTGAATGTGACTTTTTTAGTATTGATACTTGCTCAAATGAGTATCTAGTTTCGATACTTGTTTTAGTAGCGATTAGTATTTGATTTTTGATACTTTTGACAACCCTACTGGAGTTACACTGCACCAACTGCGGACCCTCGTCTTGTCTAGATCTTAAAAGTGCAATATGTACATTTTCTGGTGGAGGATATAGGCTATATTCCTGCTTGTTTCCATGGAGATGTTATTGCTTTGTCTGAAATGATCCACAATATGGCATTGAACCTATCTATGTTGGATTTATTTTATTATGGGTGTTTTTATAGCTGAAAAATACCTTGAAATGCCTGAATTATAACTGTGAACAGAGTTGTCTCTCCATAGATCTGACCTAAAACTTGGCCAGATGGCATCACTTGTCACCAAAGCAATAAGTTCTCCATGTCTACAAGCAGGTGACGGATCCTCCATAAATGTTACATTGTGCAACTTTAAACCAAGTGGCAAACTAGAGTAACAGGAGGAAACCCACCCATCTTCAGATCAGTGGACAAATGCTCTACCAACTGAGCTCCTGTCACAACTAAATATTTTTCCAAAACGATACAGCCCTAAAAAAAAAGGGGTATTACAAAACCTTATGTTCAGTTACATCACTGCATCATTTGACATGTCTTGCCTCTTGTCATCTGTCATCTTTACAAGTACCACCCCCCTCCTTCTTACACATATACTTACAAACACATATATACAGAATACCCGTAGATTCACACTTGCTTGCGCATTCTGGCCCCGCGGCTGCTAAATTATAGATCACAGCTCAGCCCGACCATCTTACTGAAGTTCAAAGCATCTCTCTACTGTACCTACCCCCTCTCTACCCACTCACGTGCTAGCTATCTATTCCCCACAGCTACGCTCCTATACTCGCAGAATATAGAAGGCTAGAGGGGGAGGGGAGTTTCGGTATCGGGGCGGAGAGCGTGGGAGGACAAGATGAAGAGTTGTAAGGGAGGAAAAAGGTGCACACACAGACCCAGGCATCGAGGAGGAGAGAGATAGAGAGAGATAGAGACGGAGGAGAAGACTTCATCGCATAGAAATCTGCTGACGGGTGAATTTCAGTAACAAGGAAATACTCACAGGAAGTTATAATAGAGGTACGTGAAGGGAGAGTAGAAGTTGTTGAGAGGAGTCAGCGCTGCATAGGCCTAGTACTACCTTTTCTGTAATCTGGCTCGCCTCTCCACAGATCTGCCCTGCCTCTCCATGGAAATAAGTTTAATGCCATATAGTTCGGAACATTCCACATATACCACTGGAAAAGTTACATGAACCTTTAAGTTAAATATGATAAAAACAGAAGTGGAATATATAATGTAATCAATTACTGAGTGATTATTAAATGCTGATATAGTAATTATATAGTAATCTCTTAGCTACAAGATCAGAGATAGAAGTAAAATTACTCAAGCAGGAGGAAGAGTAAGTGAACTTGTAATTGTTTGATCAGCTGACTAGTTAAAGGTACAGTATGTAACTTTATGGAGATGGCACCTACATGATTCCATATAATTTCACAACATTCTCCATGGAGATGAATATATTTTATGCCATACGGTGGAAAATTCTGACCAAATGAACAACATCGATGGTCAACTTGGATCTTTTTAATGGAGAAGCCTACAGCCGGTCCATCAGTCGACATTTGGTTTGGAGCTGAGTTCAGACTTTGGAGGGAATTTTTCAGTTTGTTGCTGTTTTATGTTTATAATACTGACTTTCTCTATATATGAAAAATGAACAATCATAGTTTTATTAGTTTATTATTTCTCTAGTTAGTCAATTATTTCTATTCTGTTTTAGTAATATATCAGACTATGGTTCAAAAAGTATACACCTCCAGACAGAGCAACATCCTGTACCCCATTTTTTTCTATGTATTTGAGCAAAATGTGTCTTGTCCCAGTACATATATATTGTATAAGCGGCTCATGAGGTCAAAGTAAGACTTCTGTGTTCTGTCTGCATCTAATTATAAAGCTTTTTATTGTCCAATAATCAGGAAGTGTGCCGCTAGCATGCTAATTATTGCTAAATTTACCGTCACTCCGCGTTTGTATCATAAAGTTGTGACACGTGCTTACAAACTCATCACTTAATAATTAGGCTGACCTGAATGCATAAGTGAGGAATAACTGGACCACTGCAAACTGTTGAAAATCTTGTTTTTTACATTTTTAAGACATTTTTAAGACAGTATATTTTTACATTTTTAAGACAGTATAAACTGAATACAGTGCTTTTAGCATGATATACAAAGACTCAGAATAATAAAATGTACATCTTATTACCATTTTATCTGTATATTTGTTTTTTTTATTGACTTTTATATGAAGCACTTTGGTCAGCTGAAGTTGTTTTTAAATGTGCTGTATAAATACACTTAAAATAAATTTTATAGATGATAAAAGTTCTATATTGCAATTAATTGATTTCATAAAAAATAATTACAATAAATAATAAGCATTGCATTGTGACAGACAGACCCACTTTCCATTACAAGTGTTAAGCCATATAACTATTACATCTGATACGCCATAGGCAGTTGAAGACAGCTTATCCCAGGTGTGTTTTAGCAGATAATATATCAGTAATCTGTAGACAGGAGGAGAGCGTGAAACATGGCCTCTAGGGGGAGTAATGGAGGAGAGAGGGGGGATGTTTATAAAATGGTTTGACAGGTCCGCTGTTCTGCTCTGAGACACGAAAAAGCATTATTTCATCTGGCAGGTCTGACTGTTAGCTACCTGCTATCTGACGCAAAGTATACACCCAGAAAAGTAATACATGAGGAGCTTAAGATGTATATGTGTGTGAAAGTAGTTTGAACTATGATAAAAACTATACCCAAATGTGAATTACTTTTTTTTTTCATTTTAGGAAAGAGACAGTGATATCACGCTGGGGGTGTTCTGCCTGTACGCCTGTGATGGAATGGTTCAGAAGTTACCAGGGGATGCAATGCACACATTAGCTAACACCGCCAAAAAGATTTAAGATTGTCAGAAAACTCAAGACAAAATACGAAATGGATTTAAACAACACTTTTTCAGGAGTCTGTGATCAATACGAGTGTTAATGGTCCTGTTTAGGAGTTTGATTTTCAACATAAAGGCTGAGAGTGACTAACTGAAAAACAGTAGGCCACTATCTTGTGATGACTGTAATTTTATGTGAAAGAGATTGAGAAAAAGGACAAATCAGCTCACATAGTTCAAGTAGATCAATTCTATCTGGTCAGATTTTCTTTAAACAAAGCTCAGATTAAAGGCCAATTTGAGTATCAGAGCTTCAGACAGAGCAGAGCCTACAGTTAGCATCACTCCCCCAGGGAATATTGATGATATCAACCTCAAAATATCAATAGAGGTTATGCAGATGACATCCAAATTTTTATAACGAGTAGCAACATTATATGAGTGTATGGTGAATAAGGACATTTCCTTCAGTAAGAGCCAAAAAAGCGATCTAATAACAAATATAAAAGTATATAACTCTGCTAAATATTTAGTTTGCACCTGACATTTATAACAAATAAATGAAGTCAAAAGTAGAAAACCAGGTTAACAGTTAGCTAAACAATAGGGACACTGCAGATGCTCACACATTTAGCACTGAAACAGACAAGTTTAACTGAAGCTTTCTCTCTTTAAATAAGATGTTTCTGAGTTTTTGTGTTGAGGATATTAATTGTTGTGGGCGAGTTGACATGTCCTTTATCTCCCCCTATTGTTAGGGGACGCGGCATTTTGTCGGGGGCTTAGCGTTCCATGTCAATCAAAGCTAACTAACTTCTGCGTGCTGTATTTCTGTGGAGAGTGAGCTCATTTCATAAGTACAAGATGTAATTACAGCAAACTTTAAGGTCCAGCGACATTGACAGTATGTTTTGTGATCTATTAAATACAGTTAACTAACACCTTTATTTATTTTTTACAAGTTTTACCAAGCCTCAGTAGCAAACCTGTCCCAAAACCCTGCACTTACCTGTTCCTAAACCGAAACCTAACCCTAACCTTAACCTGATTAACTGAATGTGCTTTTGTATCATTTTTTTCTAAATTCAGTGGGTGGGTTGCTATGGTTGCAATAAAATGTTATGTTCCGCCTCTGGACGAAATAACAAGCTTTCAGGGAGTGCTTGTTGTTAGCTGACATGCTAGCTAAGCTCCGTACAGTAGGAATATTGAGGAGCATTTTTCACATCAAATTATGACATTTATTTTGCAATCATTTTTTAATGTTTTTTTCTTTTTGCATAATTTAAAGTTTATGAAATACTCGGTGGTGTATAATAGCAGTTGTAAAAATCGTAAGCGTATTTTAATTGATGTGATTTAGCTTTTTTAAATTCAGCTAAATATGATGCTATAAAGCAAGCTCTCATTTGCATCAAGAACAGATAAAAGTGCTAGTTAAAATTTGGCAACCTTTAATGATGATAAGTTGATTTTAATTTGTTGTCATTTGCCACGCTTACGGGCAAATTAGACGAAGCCAAGCAGGTTAATTACTAGTTTACCCTGGTCATGGTAATCTAATTTGATATAAATTACAGAGGGGGCAGAACGGTGCCTTGTGGAGCACCAAGATTGGGTGCAATCTTAATGTATTAATGTCTTAATATAGGCCTATTTAGTTTCAATACTGATTTTGTTACTAATTACCTTCAAACTAGAGACTCATTTGTAAATTAGATGAGAAAATCCCTTGTCATTAAGCTTGTCTGTTATTTAAATTTTGCCAGAATAATTTGAATTTGAATAATAATTTATATTCTAGTATTATTAAAGGAGGGTCTTTCCACCTGCTTTTCTCCATGGAGATATTCTTACGTTGCTATAATGTTCCAAATTTGACATTAAACTTCTAATCTATTTCCGCAGGTGATTCCATTAGGCCAAGTTACAGGTCAGATCTGCGGAGGGGCTAGTCCACCCACAAGTTTTGAAGGTATTTTTTAGCAATAATCGCACATGTAATAACAAAAAAAACACATCCAGTCCATCTTTAAATGATAAAAAGTAAATGAGATATAAAGTGCAGTAAAATAGTGAAAAAGCATTGGACGTATCATCATTAGAAAAGGTTCCACAGTGCTAGTTGTTGTCGCGGTAACCATCTGAAGGCTGGAGGCAGGGGCCCTTTGAAGGGTCGACACTGCTCCTCTGGCTTTATCAGTGCTGGCATCTGACTCTGAGCATCACAGCCCTGCAATGGGGGAGGAAGGGAAACGAGGGGAGGAGAGAGAGGTGGGAGAGGAGGAGGTCTGAAGCTGCGTGTCCACAGCACAAATTACCTTGGCTGTGATAAAGACACATATAAATAAAACGTAATATTACCGAGAATCTCTCTCAAATAACGTGGGCCGCAGGTCTTAGAGTGAGACAAGGGCAAAGATTGAACTAACTTTTACAGCTCTGTCTTACAATTTTTTATCCTCCACATCGTGTAGTGTGGCATCCTTAATTTTTATAAGACAAAACCGGACATTAGCTTTACGAAAGATATGGATCGGAAGGCTTTTTGTTTACAACCAACACAACAATTACACATAATTGCCTTCCAATCCAGCAATCATACTCAAAATGTTACAGCTCAAATGATCCCAGTTTCACAGTTTAATATTATCATCTTATTCAGTATATATTTGCTGTTAAATTATGGGTTATTTAAGTTAATTCTGTGATAGAAGTGCGACTTTTCTCAAAATATTCTTGACAAATTTAAAACTGACAAAGAGAAACTGATTTTGTAACATTGGCACTACCTTCATAGTCATTTCTGCAATAATGTAATGATATATTTATGTGTTATTAAAATAGTTGTAATATATTCAGACATAGACTTCCCCCTCCCCAGACGCTCCACCCAGCTCTACCCAGACTTTACACGGCAAACCAGGAGACCAACAAAGAGCTCGAGTGAATCGATTTAAACTTGCACATAAAGAACGGGCATTATTCTCATTCTGATCTATATGAAAGGTTTCATCTGTGTCACTTATGGATAGAGCAGAGTGGACAAGAAATCTCAAAGAGCCCAAGAAAATTATAGCCATTTAGAAGCGGTTGCCAGATGCTAGGGAAAGTTTCAGCGCATTGCGGGTGAACTTTGGTGAACTACTTCATACTGCAAAAGCTATTCTTACTGCATCGTTCACATGCTAGGAACATGGACTCAGGTGAGCAGTGTGTCAGAGAATATGGATTTTATTTTTGAAAAGGTTGGTAGTGCGCAAGTCACTTTTTCCAATAACATATTTTTCGTAGTTTTATTCCAATATACTATGTAGTTCTTGTAATGCTATGCTGCTACTAATGTTTAACTACTCTACCCATCTCCAGGGTTTTATTCAGATTGTTTAAAAGTGATTATTCCAGCAAAACCCAAACAGTAATTTAGTTTTTCCCCAAAGAGTATATTGTAAGTAGTACTTTTTTGACAGTATCCAGCCATGCTTGCAGTCAGGTATCCCAGCTTTCCATAATTCAAATTTAAAGGCAGTTTACCAGATTTTTACCATCTTAAAAATGTGAAAAAACTTTTTGTAACGTTCCAAAGTTATTCCTCACTTTTCCTAACACATTTTATTGATGAGTTTATAAGCGCATTTCACAACAGCTAGCATGCTAAAAGCGCATTAGCCTTACTTTCACAAAAAAAATCGTTCCACCTCAAGTTGTCAGATTTTTAGCATTTAGTGGATTCCTAATTGTGTTTTCAGTTTTGTTTTGCTGAATAGGGGCAGTGGTATAAATCGTACAAGACTGAATATCCCGTCTGTGTTGCTCAATTGAGAAGATATGGATAGCCACATCAGTTGAAGAAATACAGTGTAGGTATCTTCATTGACTTTAAGGCGGCTTTCAACACATAATATCCTGTTACAAAAATGACAAAAGTGTCGATTCAGAGGACTTGTGCACGCATGGATACAAAGCTGCCTACAAAAACAATAAAATACGTTGAGATAAATAATGAAAAATCTGTAATGGTAAAAGTGATTTATGGAATTCCACAAGGACCAAAACTGTTTATTATTTATATTAATGATTTATGTACCTCGTCAAAATATTTAAATGATGTCCTCTGTGCAGACTGTTCAGATGAAAACCAAAATCAGATTGCACAAACTGTGAAGACGGAGTTTGCGAAATGAAAAATACCAACTCATGTACAAATTGTGCTTGACAATACCCCACTAGAAAGAGTCTTTGAAATGAAGCTCCTAGGAGTAACTATAGACCACTATTTAAACTGGAAATCACACATTAATAAGACTAAAAACACATTATCTTTAGTAATCGCAGTTATATGTAGATTCTACAGAGTGGACCTTTGGAATAATTGTACAGAAGGATTTAAATTGTAAAAAACACTCCACTTCAAAAAGACATTTAAATGTGATGTAAATCTGGGCAGATACTTGAATAATGATACTTAGTTTGCGCTGTAGTACTTTGCTGTACGTTGTTGTACTGTTATTGTATAGTTTGAATCCTTTTGGTATTTGTATGTATATGAATGACAGAGGACTAGGCCTCATAAGCTTAAGCTCCAGCCTACACCCTTTTTGGTCTTCCTGTTGTCAAATATTACCGTTTCTGAAATACTATCAGAATATACCTGAGACTCAAATAAACTAATCAATCAATAATCAAATAATCAATCAATATCCCACCCTTACCTGTCAGTGGTCTTAAGGTCTTAAAGTTACGGCTGATCGACATGGTGCAAATTTGGCGTTAAGTTGATTTGTGTGTTATGTTCAAAGAGATAGATAACAGTCAGAATTTTCCATTTTTATTATTTTTTTAATTAAATTGTTTGATGTCTGTGTAGACCCTCAGTCATCCAGGTCTGATCCATAGCAAACAAAGAAGTTAAATCTGTCAACTGGACAATTCTTGTAGGAGTGAAGACGTTTCCGTGCTCATCCATTCTTCAGTTTTGGTCAGAATGCAGAATGAGGGTTTTCTCCACATGTTGCTCCTCCTTTACTTTTCCCTGAAACTGAAGACAATAGCTTGTTTACAGTTTCAGTGTAGTTAGCCCCTCCCCTTAGATAGATATAAGGCAGTGGCCACCAGCAACCTTTGACAGTTGTCATGGCAATTGAAGTCACTGTATTCTGCATAATAATGAGGTCAAAATAGTCTATAATAGGCATTGAAATATCTTTGTCAATAATAATATAATCAGAAGTTAGAAGTGTACAAAAAATAACAAAAACTTTTAAGTGGAGGGTCATTTAACCATTTTTTTTTTTTTTTTTTTGAAACTTCGCAGTCTCCATGGAAACAGTTGCCAACAGTAACCCCAAAACACTTGAATATATGAATGATGGATAAGTTAATGCCATACTGTGGAGCATTTCAGGTAAAACAATAATATTTAAATGGATAAGCAGGTGACACACTTCTACCAGAGAAGTTGCATAGTGAATCTTTAAATGTATTGGCTGAGGTTAGTGATGGGACATGATGTGAAGGAGTCGGCTCTTTTGAACGATTCCTTAATGTGAACGGCTGGAACCAGATCTCAGAATGTTTTATGCATTTTTACACTAGTTAACGCCGAGTAAACACAAGAATCAGCACAAAAGCAGAGCAGGCAGCACGGAAATAACATTTAACATAACTTTTTCATTAAGTTTAGTGTTTTATTTCGATTCTATATAATTTCAAAGAGTAAACTCACTCCCGCTCTCTGTTTGAACCAGTTTAAACAGATGAGTTCTCACCTTAGATTCTCTTTTTTTCCTGTTCATAAAAATAGTCTTTTTAATAATAATAATGGCTTACACTTGTAATGCGCTTTTTCAAAGCCTCTCAAAGCACTACACTATAGTCATTATTCATTCATTTCCACACTTGGTGATGGTAAGCTACTATTGTAGACACAGCTGCCCTGGGGCAGACTGACGGAAGCGAGGCTGCACCGCACACACACCACTTTCATACTAGGCAATGTGGGTGAAGTGTCTTGCCTAAGGGCACAACGACAGAACTTGGTCCGAGCGGGACTTGATCCTCCGACCTTCGGGTTGGGGGACCAACACTTTAACCACTGAGCCACTGTCGCCCTCTTTAAACTAATTAAAGCATGAAATACAATCGGGGAAGGGAACTAAGTCATTGCAAGTACTCTATTACTGTATTTTTTATATACAAAATTAAAATGCTATATTTAAAAGTGGTATTTTTTGTAGATTTTAAAACGTGCACCTTTACTGTTATTTATTATTACTATTTATTTATTTATTTATTACTGTGTCCACATAATTGTAATTGGCTGGATTTTAAAACTGAGTTATTAGTACAATAGAATTTTTTATGACCGATCTAAAATGCAATTAAAATACTATTTCTTTCATGCCAACTTAATTTTGACAGCAGTACTTGTCACAAAATCTTGGTACTTTTTCTTAACTGAATACAATTAAATGCAAATAGTTTTTACAAACGTCTGTTCAAAGTAGTCACTGTATTTGATCATTATTATCTTAACTTTTATGTGTGTTAGTATTATTCTGCGGAACATTTCAGGCAAAGCAATAACATCGCCATAGAGACAAGCAAGTAGTAAACCCTCTGTCAGAAAAGTTACATTGTGCGGCTTTAAAAACACTACATACACAGGTTTTAACATGTTTATCCAACCAGCTGCTTGTTGTGCACTACTTCATCAAGTAATTGAGCAACTCTTGTCCAATTTTCATAGGATTAAAATAAAGCTTTAGAATGCACCAAAATGAGTGATATGGGCAAAAGCACAACTGAATTAGGAAATACATCGAAAACACCACACACAGTCCAGATGTGATTTTGAAGAATTAATTTAACACCTTTATTTGGGCCTCCAATACACAAATCATCAACACAGTCTGCTGCAGAAGTCATGATACACTGAACTAATCGCATATACATCTTTATATTTTTGAGTTTTTTCGTAACATTATATTGAGTAGCAATTGACAAGATACGATTATTACAAGGCCTTTTATAGTTACGATTTCAGCCAAGAATTGAAATGCACTTTTTGTTGAGCTAAATGCAATGTCGTCTGCAGCCTTGGTAGTTTGCAATACTAGCTTGTATCGTATTGCCTATCCTGTAAAGATTTAAATAAAGCAGACTGTTTAGTTTCCACGGCAGGCGTTACAACTACAACTGCCCGCAATGATGAGTAAAACCAACCCAAAGAAGGAGGATTCTTCTTAATTAAAAAAGTTCAAGACCTGAGATTTTAGTGGAACGACTCGTACAAAAAACATACAGAGACTGCCTTGTAAACGCGCTGTGATACTCTAGCTATGACATCCCTTTCAAAACATGCACGTTAAAATCAGGTTCAAAATGTTTTCAAAATCGCCAATTAGCATTTCTGCAAGTCTTTTTTTTTTAAATTTCGTGTTGCAAGCTAGTAGTAATACACAGCTCTATGCATATACATATATCGACAGCTTTTAACGAGAATCACCTTTTTCAAATTAAAATCAGTGCGCGTGGACACGACTGACACGAAATTCAAGATAACTTAAGACAAATAAAAATCTCTTTAATTCTATAAATCAATAATACCTTAAAATCTTATCAACACTGTGTTTTTGTGAGTTATAAGTTCATTCCTTGGGCACTTAGTAGAGAGTCCAGCATATCGAAAGTGTTTTTGTAATCAGTGTGTTGACCATTAGGAGGCAGAAGTCCGTTGGTTCCGTCATGTCCGTGATTTGCGTCGGAAAAATGGGAATTTATAGACGCTTTTGAACTCCGACTGCTTTTCGACGCGTGGTGATGGTTGTTACGGTTACCGCCGTCAGCGTGAGCCCTCTTCCTCGAGGAAACGGCACTCACGTCGGCCCCTTGTGGTCGTATTAAAGTGTCCATGGCGCCTCTCCCGTTCACTTCGTATTGGTGTGAATGTTTCGAATGTCGATGGTGATCTTTGTGTTTTTCCTTTGACTCTGAAGACACTTTAATTCGCATTTTTAGCTCCTCGTTTGACGGCGAGCCGTTTTCTGCGAAGTTGTGGGAGATTTTGGGCTTTTTGGAGCTGGATTTCTCCCACCTGCCTTCTCCCGATTGCCCACTGGGGTGCGCCTGCGAGCGTTTCTTTTGGTGGTGATGGTGGGATGTTGCTATGGGTGATAAGGTGGGGTACATTTCAGTTTCACTTTTTAAACCATTTTGCAGCGCTAGTTCGGGCGCGTGCTTCTCTCTGTACTTCTCAAGTGTCAACACCTTTTGCGGTCTAGAAAAAGTGGTTCCATTGGCTCCTAACTGTTGGTGTTTTGACGATTTTTCAGGTTTGATCAAAGTGAAGTCCGAGTGGAGCGGCTGGGAGAACTGCTCGTACCCACAAGCCTTTGCTGCGTCGCCGCTCATGGGTTGGTAGGAGGCGAAGGGGGCAGTTAAAGAGTTCAAGGAGTGCAAATCCGCGTCGGAAGTGGAGGGGAAGGAGGAGCTGGAGAGGCTGTGTAAAGAGGAGGCACTGTCCACTGACTGTCCATCGGTCTTTGGCTTCTTGGAATTTTGAAAGGCCTGGAAAACAGGTACATTAGATCTTTATGCCTGTAGTTAAAGGTGAAGCATTTAATGTTTATCATGTCTATTTATGCTTCTTTAAAAAGCTAGTAGTAGTGGTAGTACAAAAATAAATAAATTAAATAATCACACAAATATTGAGTAAATAAATGAATAAGAACATCACACAATAAATAATAAAACATGATAAATCATAACAAAATAAATAATAGTAATTTTATACATAAATCAAAAATAAATAAGGGGGCTTAGACAGGGTTGGCTTAGACAGTTTCAAAAAGTCAATAAATGGTTGCCACTTTCTATAAAATTTGTTTACAATACCCTTCTTGGAATATCTAATCTTCTCCACTTTCAAAAAAGACATAACCTCATTAATCCATTGAGTGCTGGATGGAGACAAATCACTATTTTCACAAAGGACTTGAAGAGCAAAGCGAAAATATAAAGGGGACAGTGATAAATATTATTAAGAAAAAGACAAGAAAACATGAAATTCCAAATGATATTACACATAATAACACCAAACTGCAAAAGAAATTGCAGATTAGTTCAACCACTATTTTGTTAATGTGGGTAAAAGCCATAGACGTTGTGATAGAAATTTAAGTATAGCCATGTTGTGTATTTAAAAAGCATTTGATCTGTGTCAATCTGCCAGACCCAGACCAGATATTAACATGTGTGAAGCTCTGTCTCCATCCCACATGAAACTCGCTGTTGTTCTACCTGTCTAAGTGTTGAAGTTCATTATCATATGAGTGTGAAACAAAAGTCACTCTGCTTTGAAATGTATGTAGCATTGTCATTCTGGTATAAAATAGTCAGAGCTCAGATGCTCAGGGTGGGTGGTTGGTTGGGCTGTTGAGACTTGGACTTAGACGGAGAGGGGAACTGGGGGAGAGGCCGGGAGGCTCCCAGTCTGTGTCTAGGGCAGGCCTGGGCTCTGTCCTGTCTGTATCTGCTGTAACAAACAATAAACCTTTTTTTTTTTTCTGTATTTCAAAACTCGCCAAGCTTCGCAAATGGATTACTTTTCAACTAGAACTGTAAATTTTCCACAACAACGTGTACGGGAACTCTCGCCCATGTGATGCATTCATTAGAAATCCAAGCTCCTGTCTGAATCCTACAAATAAAAACGAGATGATTAAAACAGCAAATCAAGGTAAATGGTAAATAAAGCAGCCGACATAAATATGAACCTAATCAAAAACACAACAGAGCTCATAGCACAACCACTCACACTCACACGCAACCAGTCATTCAAAACAGGTAAATTCCTGGATAAAATGAAAATGACAAGAATCTTTCGGAAACACAAAAATGGAGACAAGCATTTATTTTCAAATTAGAAACCAATTTTGATGATAGAATCAAATATATATAGAGTAGAAAAACGTATATATATATATATATATATATATATTTAAAAAATGACCTCCTGAGTGATCATTCCACCTCAAGTTGTAGGTATCTTCATTGACCTAAAGAAGGATTTTAATGCCCTCGACCATAATATCTCATTACAAAAATGCATACAAAGCTACCTACAAAAACAATATCAATACGTTGAGATAAATAATGAAAAATCTGTAATGATAAAAGTGATATATGGAATTCCTCAAGGGTCGATGCTCGGACTAAAACTGTTTATTATTTATATTAATAATTTATGTACTGCGTCAAAGTATTTAAATGATGTCCTCTTTGCAGACTGTTCAGATGAAAACCGAAATCAGATTGCACAAATGGTGAAGACAGAGCTGCATAAAATTAAGGTATAGTTTGATGTTAATAAGTTGTCGCTATATATAGAAAAAACTACATTTATGATGTTTGCGAAATGAAAAATACCAACTCAAAGACATAGATAACAGTCAGAATTTTTCATTTTTATTATTTTTTTTATTAAATTGTTTGGATTTTTTTTTTTTTTTTTTTTTTTTTTTATGCCCTCTAGCCCAGACCTTTTATCCCAATTTTCCAAGCTGTGTAAACATATGTTGTCGCAGATGTCATTAATTAAAATCAAATTCTAATTTCAACTTGCAACAACCACATCACGTCTGCTCAGCTTTAATTGAAATCCAAGGTCTCTAAAAGGTCTTTTAAGGTATTTTAGGTCACAAAGAACCTAAAATTTAGTTTAAAACGAATTAATTTTTGGATTTAGAGGTACCGCCGAAATATTCCTCTCAACCTTCTTTCGTTTCAGGTTTTGTTGTAAGTTATTTGGTTTAGCTGATTTGTTTTCACGTGCTAAAGATATTTGCGAAGGTGTAGCCTTATTAAATGGTGAAATTTCAGTCAGATTTTTTAGCATTTGGTGGGTTCTCTCTCATTTGTTTTTTGTTGTGCGGGGGTTTATGATCGTTTACGTTTTCAAGCTGAGAATCTTTCTGCTTTTGCCATTTTTCTAGCTGCGCCCTGTATCTCTCCTGGATTTTTAATGGATACTGAATGTCTAGTCTTCTGTCGTCCATAACTCCACCTTTCGATGTTTGCTTGCTAGCCTCTGCTTTCTTAGCCGTCGTTTTAACTTTGCTGCTAGCGTTTTTAGGTTGGGCTGCTACGTTAACCCCTATCGTTGAATGATAGTTGATTCCCGATTGTTTAGGCTCTAATTTGTTCTCCTTTTTTTTGTCTAGGTTTAGTCTTCTGTCGTCCATAACTCCAACTTTTGATGTTTGCTTGCTAGCCTCTGCTTTCTTAGCCGTCGTTTTAACTTTGCTGCTAGTGTTTTTAGGTTGGGCTGCTACGTTAACCCCTATCGTCGAATGATAGTCGATTCCCGATTGTTTAGGGTCTATTTTGTTCTCCTTTTTTTTGTCTAGGTTTAGTCTTCTGTCGTCCATAACTCCAACTTTTGATGTTTGCTTGCTAGCCTCTGCTTTCTTAGCCGTCGTTTTAACTTGGCTTCTAGCGTTTTTAAGTTGGGCTGCTAGGTTAACCCCTATCTTCAAATGATAGTCGATTCCCAGTTGTTTAAGCTCTAATTTGTTCTCCTTTTTTTTGTCTAGGTTTAGTCTTCTGTCGTCCATAACTCCAACTTTTGATGTTTGCTTGCTAGCCTCTGCTTTCTTAGCCGTCGTTTTAACTTTGCTGCTAGCGTTTTTAGGTTGGGCTGCTACGTTAACCCCTATCGTCGAATGATAGTCGATTCCCGATTGTTTAGGCTCTAATTTGTTCTCCTTTTTTTTGTCTAGGTTTAGTCTTCTGTCGTCCATAACTCCAACTTTTGATGTTTGCTTGCTAGCCTCTGCTTTCTTAGCCGTCGTTTTCACTTTGCTGCTAGCGTTTTTAGGTTGGGCTGCTACGTTAACCCCTATCGTCGAATGATAGTCGATTCCCGATTGTTTAGGCTCTATTTTGTTCTCCTTTTTTTTGTCTAGGTTTAGTCTTCTGTCGTCCATAACTCCAACTTTTGATGTTTGCTTGCTAGCCTCTGCTTTCTTAGCCGTCGTTTTAACTTGGCTTCTAGCGTTTCTAAGTTGGACTGCTAGGTTAACCCCTATCGTCGAATGATAGTCGATTCCCGATTGTTTAGGCTCTATTTTGTTCTCCTTTTTTGTGTGTAGGTTTAGTCTTCTGTCGTCCATAACTCCAACTTTTGATGTTTGCTTGCTAGCCTCTGCTTTCTTAGCCGTCGTTTTAACTTGGCTTCTAGCGTTTCTAAGTTGGACTGCTAGGTTAACCCCTATCGTCGAATGATAGTCGATTCCCGATTGTTTAGGCTCTAATTTGTTTTCCTTTTTTTTGTCTAGGTTAAGTCTTCTGTCGTCCATAACTCCAACTTTTGATGTTTGCTTGCTAGCCTCTGCTTTCTTAGCCGTCGTTTTAACTTTGCTGCTAGCGTTTTTAAGTTGGGCTGCTACGTTAACCCCTATCGTCGAATGATAGTTGATTCCCGATTGTTTAGGCTCTAATTTGTCCTCCTCCTCAAGTGTCAGCTGCATATTTGCATGTATTTTGCCATATTCTGTTAGCTGCTCCTCACCGATCGGTCCACTGTAGGGGCAGCTAACATTGTAAACACGCGGCTGTTCAGGAAGCTGAGACTTTTCGAGAAAATGATTGATTTTACGTGGGTGAAATACTTCCTTCTCTCTGGTCTCTGGAGTCTCTGGAGTCTCTGGACTCTCTGGTCTCTCGACTTCAGGGGGTTTGTGCAAA
This sequence comes from Periophthalmus magnuspinnatus, assembly GCF_009829125.3. Taxonomy (NCBI): domain Eukaryota; kingdom Metazoa; phylum Chordata; class Actinopteri; order Gobiiformes; family Gobiidae; genus Periophthalmus; species Periophthalmus magnuspinnatus. Next base: position 12,351,283 of record NC_047127.1, on the reverse strand, counting down.
TTTTCAATAAAGAGATCAAGTTCCTCCCTATACATCTGGAACTCGGCTAACTTGCTCGGTTTTTCATCCCATTGTTCCTCACGCCAATATGTTGAATGCACCGTACTTTGGTCTTGTGGTGTTTTCAATTCTGGCGCATTTTCTGTCTCTTTCACTTTTGTTTCTTCCTTATCTGGATGCAGTTTTTCATCGTCTTTGCCAAATGTCCTGACGAGTTCCTGCTTGTTCGTCCATAGATTAACATTCCAATCAAAACCGGTTGTAATAAAATTTTCACAACTTGGAGTACATGTGACGCTCATGATCGCCCCCTGGTGGGCCTTCCACCTGTTCAACAAAGGCGGGGGGCGTATATTAATTTTCCAATAATCAATTTCTTCATAAGGTCCCTCCGAGTCGAAAGCTCTATTGCCAAATTGTTCAATATTCCAAACGTGTACCGACCCGTTGCTATCCCCGATCATTAGAATCTGATCATTGGGATCCGTATCAATACACATGATCACGGCGTCTTTGTCGTCGATTGCTTTAAACTTGCCGAGCAATCCCCCACCCCCAGTTCCCGACCATGCGCTAATAAAGCCTTCATCTGCAACTAAGACGGTCGCCAAATTGATTTGAACCTTGCGCGATTTTAAACAGTGGACTAGCGGGCTTTTGAAAAAATGTTTTTGCTTGATCGTATCAGTCTTCACTTCCTGTAAGTTCTTTGGCACCGGAATGCGTTTGTACTGCTCTAGAAGCAAAGCGTTTTTCTCAACAGGCAACTGATTGATTTTTTCCATGTTGTGGTTTTGCACATTAAATCGAGTTCGGGGACTTTTGCGCTCATCCATGTAGTAAAGTGTCTCTAAACACTCGACATCCCAAACGATAACAACTCCATTGCCTGAAGCTGTGACTATCGAATCGTCATTCGGATGCATCGCAATGGACGTTACGCCATTTTGGATTAAAGGGTGCTCGATACACACGGGCTTTCTCCCTTCTAAGTTGAGGCAGTAGATGAAATTTGACTCTTTTGACGCCAGGAAAACCGTTTCATTTACGCAAACAATTCCAGATATCGTTGTGGGAACCGTTACCGGCAACACCTCGAGTTCTTGCCCGTTGTTGAAGTTCCACAAACGCACCCTACCGTCATTACAAACTGTTATTAACTTACGTTGCGTTCCGTTTAGCGCCATCACCGTCGACGCTGTCAGCTTGAAAGGGCTAACGTTAAATTGCATGATCGTTTTACCAGTATTGATGTCCCATACTGTCACGTCCCCCTTTTGACAAACTGATATCACCTGCTTGTAAATATTGTGGTAGATGGCGCTACATAGGGGCTTCCTGTGTGACATAACGAATTCATTAAAAACGTCGGTTCCTGTTCCGAGAAGTATCCCGATTGTCGTATTCGCCAAGATCAATTCATTATTCATCAAATCGTAATAAACGGCTGAAATGACGCTACTGGCCATGTTTTGTGGCTTGATGATCTGAGCGCAGTTTCTACCTTCCAAATACCAAACGCAAATGGTGTGGTCCTCGTGTATGCTAAGGACAGTTTTTTCTTTTGGATTGTCGATGATACAGCAGATTGGCTTAGCGTGCGCGAACAGTTTAAATTTGCATTCCGGTTTGTTGGGAGACCAAACCCGCAAAGCCCCGTCGTTTCCTCCTGTTAGTAATTCTTTAGTGTCAATGCAATATTCAGCGCAAGAGAAAATCTTTTTGGATGATGGATTGCGGTAAATTTTTTTCGCCATTTTGTCAGTTTTCGTTTGCGGTACAGCAACTAGTGCCAGTTTGGAACTAGAAAAGTCACAAATGATGAACTTCTTCAAAGTCGGCTGGTATTTGATGGATGTAATTCCCGTCTCAAAAATTGGGAATTGGTAAACCATGAAATCTTTGGTTGCCGTTTGCTGCAAAGACGACACATATACGCAGTTATCTAGACCATGGTTTTTTTTCGTATGCTCAAATGCAGCTGGATTAAAAAGCCCATCGATGTCGACGTCGCTACTTATAAACGTGCACAGCATTCCCTTTAAATCACCAATGGCAAAAATGGCTTTTTCACCGTCAGACCAGTAATGCAACGCGGTAGTCGTCGCTCCTTCGGTTACGACTGCGTACTTCACCGAAAGCAGGTCCGAGCCCCAAAGGTAAAATCGTAATTCCCGTTCGTTCGTAGCTATCGCGATTTCCCCCCGTTCTTTGATATAAGCCATATCATTGACGTGGACTTTGTGCATCTGCGAGAGTGGTCGAGTCGCTGGTTTTTTATAGACTGATTTGGTTGCTTGCTGATCGAATCGATCAGTCCAAATTTTAATTACACCGTCTGACGTTACTGTTAAAAACTCCTTTTGCACGTACTGACCAGTGAAATTAAAATTCTCTTTCAGCTTTTCAATCGGCCGCTCTACAATTTTGACAATTTTTTTAAAATGTCCGCCTTCCACGACCTTCATCGGTAAAGGAAAGACCTGATTAGCGGGGTTTAATTTGTCATTAGTCACGATTTTTCTCAGGTTAAATTCCAAAAGTTCTTCAAATTGTAACACCCCGTCACAGTTTGCATCTATCTGCATATGTAGCGCAATTAGCTGCTCTTCAGTGTAGCTGGGATTAATTTGTCGCATAGCGTTACAAAATTCCTCCGGATCCAAAGTGCCCCCTTCATCCGTGTCTGCTTCCTTAAAAAACCTCTTCAGCTCCACGACGAGCTCTTTAAGATTTAATTCTGATCCTGCGCCGGCCATTTTGATACGTTATTTGTTTACTCACAAAAATGGTGCTATATAGAAATAAAGTTTGATTGATTGAAAATGATTTTCTGCTGCGCTACACTTACTAGTTTGTAGAATATCAAAGCTTTGATGTCATGGTTTTCTAGACTCCTGATTGGCTGAGCTGTCAAAGGTTGCCATGGCAACTGCCTTTGACAGCTCAGCCAATCAGCTGACATCAGTTGTCATGGCAATTGAAGTCACTGTATTCTGCATAATAATGAGGTCAAAATAGTCTATAATAGGCATTGAAATATCTATGTCAATCATAATATAATCAGAAGTTAGAAATGTACAAAAAATAACACAAAAAAGTTTTAAGTGGAGGGTCATTTAACCTTTTTTTTTTTTTTTTTCTTCCACAAAATGGCATTAAACTGAAACTTAGCAGTCTCCATGGAAACAGTTGCCAACAGTAACCCCAAAACACTTGAATATATGAATGATGGATAAGTTGCCATAATGCCATACTGTGGAGCATTTCAGGTAAAACAATAATATTTAAATGGATAAGCAGGTGACACACTTCTACCAGAGAAGTTGCATAGTGAATCTTTAAATGTATTGGCTGAGGTTAGTGATGGGACATGATGTGAAGGAGTCGGCTCTTTTGAACGATTCCTTAATGTGAACGGCTGGAACCAGATCTCAGAATGTTTTATGCATTTTTACACTAGTTAACGCCGAGTAAAGAATCAGCACAAAAGCAGAGCAGGCAGCACGGAAATAACATTTAACATAACTTTTTCATTAAGTTTAGTGTTTTATTTCGATTCTATATCATTTCAAAGAGTAAACTCACTCCCGCTCTCTGTTTGAACCAGTTTAAACAGATGAGTTCTCACCTTAGATTCTGTCACATAAAAATTAATAGTAAAAGAGCCAACCTTTTGAATGATTCTTTGAAATGAACCGATCCAAAAGACTCAAATCCCCTAAAAGAGCCGAAGGTCCCATGAAGTCATGTCTTTACAGCATGAAAACCATATTCCAGATTTAAATGTTTCCCATATTGTCAAAATAACATTGACAATATTAGAAAAAAAAAACACAGTATAGTGCCCCATCCAAAAAAAAAAATAAAAATTCTGAGTGTAAATTTACTACTTTATGCAAAATCATAGTTTGAAAATTGGAAATAATAACTTGTTAACAAACTAATTAAAATGTAAAATTTAAAAGTGGTATTTTTAGTAGATTTTTAAAAGTGTACCTTTTTAATAATTTTTTCCTGTTCATAAAAATGGTCTTTTTAATAATAATAATGGCTTACACTTGTAATGCGCTTTTTCAAAGCCTCTCAAAGCACTACACTATAGTCATTATTCATTCATTTCCACACTTGGTGATGGTAAGCTACTATTGTAGACACAGCTGCCCTGGGGCAGACTGACGGAAGCGAGGCTGCACCGCACACACACCACTTTCATACTAGGCAATGTGGGTGAAGTGTCTTGCCTAAGGGCACAACGACAGAACTTGGTCCGAGCGGGACTTGATCCTCCGACCTTCGGGTTGGGGGACCAACACTTTAACCACTGAGCCACTGTCGCCCTCTTTAAACTAATTAACGCATGAAATACAATCGGGGAAGGGAACTAAGTCATTGCAAGTACTCTATTACTGTATTTTTTTATATACAAAATTAAAATGCTATATTTAAAAGTGGTATTTTTTGTAGATTTTAAAACGTGCACCTTTACTGTTATTTATTATTACTATTTATTTATTTATTTATTTATTACTGTGTCCACATAATTGTAATTGGCTGGATTTTAAAACTGAGTTATTAGTACGATAGAATTTTTTATGACCGATCTAAAATGCAATTAAAATACTATTTCTTTCATGCCAACTTAATTTTGACAGCAGTACTTGTCATAAAATCTTGGTACTTTTTCTTAACTGAATACAATTAAATGCAAATAGTTTTTACAAACGTCTGTTCAAAGTAGTCACTGTATTTGATCATTATTATCTTAACTTTTATGTGTGTTTGTATTATTCTGCGGAACATTTCAGGCAAAGCAATAACATCGCCATAGAGACAAGCAAGTAGTAAACCCTCCGTCAGAAAAGTTACATTGTGCGGCTTTAAAAACACTACATACACAGGTTTTAACATGTTTATCCAACCAGCTGCTTGTTGTGCACTACTTCATCAAGTAATTGAGCAACTCTTGTCCAATTTTCATAGGATTAAAATAAAGCTTTAGAATGCACCAAAATGAGTGATATGGGCAAAAGCACAACTGAATTAGGAAATACATCGAAAACACCACACACAGTCCAGATGTGATTTTGAAGAATTAATTTAACACCTTTATTTGGGCTTCCAATACACAAATCATCAACACAGTCTGCTGCAGAAGTCATGATACACTGAACTAATCGTATATACATCTTTATATTTTTGAGTTTTTTCGTAACATTTATTATATTGAATAGCAGTTGACAAGATATGATTATTACAAGGTTTGATGAAGATTAAAAATTGCTGTATAATTAGATGTAGACAGCAGACAGTGGCCTCATTTTGACCCTAAGAGCTGCTTTTTCAATACTTCCCTACTGGGGCAAAACAAACTTTACTTTCAAGACATTGCGTATATCGTCCCTTTTAAGTATTATCATATTTTTTACAGTGTACATTCTTTATCAGTTCATATTTTCCTCATATGCGTCCTCTCCAGTAGACATCGCACTTGCTGGCATTATAAACAGCCTCCTATTATACCCATATTCCCCTGGCTTGCACACAGCTCATGACTGATAGCTGATTTTGTGATAGTAACTTGTCCATTTTGACAAAAGCCTGGCAGGGCGCGCTCAGGGATAAGTCTGTCTATTTACACGATGAGCCATATTTCCTCTGATAGTGGCAGCTTTTAGATAGCGGCTTCCTGTTGATAAGACTCATCCTCTCCGTCACGCTGCCCCCGAGTCCATGTGAAATCTGTACACACTTTTGATATATTTGATTGTCGGTGTAATCACTCATGTAGAATTCCTCTATTTTGTCCATTACTTAAAACTGGAGGGGGAATGCATGTTTTTTTTTGTTTTTTTAATTCTGATTTGTTTTGGTGGGATATTACCTGCTGTAAATATTTATCACAGTTTTACATCGGTTACGTGTCAGTTTGTGAAGAGAAGTTGAAAATTTAAGTACAAAACTACAGGAAGTAGAGGTGGTTAATAAACAGATATTACTACCTATGTCAGCAACAGAGGCGGCGCTACCTTTGGGCAAATGTGGGCGGTCACCTTGGGTCCCGGAACCTGGAGGGGCCCCCCCAATCAGGCACATTTTATATTCTCTCTGATAATCACAATAAATTTAAGTTTTTTTACTTTTACACAAGAAAACACCCTCCAAGTAATGTCTGATTGTCAAAATAGTATCTGATTGTCGAATAAAGCGTTCCCCCCTTTCACATTAGAATGGATTAGTGCCTGAGTGCGTAATTGAATGATTCCAGTTGGACTTATTGTTGCTCTTTGGAGAGGTGTGAGGACGCCTGTGTGGTGAGGTAGGCAAAAACATCTCTCTTGACTGTACTTTTCTAGCTGTATTATAGCAGATGCAGCTAAATGCAGTTGAAATTCTAAATATGGATCTGAGCTCTAAATTCGACCCTGCCAACTGCTAGCCTCGACGAGCTTCATTTGATTGGAGCCGGATGCTGTGGGTGACGTCACACTCCCTCAGTCCACTTCTTTATACAGTCTATGGCCCTTCTTCATTGGGCACCATCATGTTGAACAAAATCACACTTCTCTTACCTCAGATTAACAGTGTTTAATGTTTCACTCATTGATTTGCAGTTTTTCAGTCCCCCATTTTCCTCCTTTCTTTTGTCCTCATAAGCAGACATATTTGTTTTGATATGGGCGGCCCATGCATGTCCCTGATTGGCTAATCCACTTGTCAATCGTGTGTATTCTCGATCCCACATCTGTTCATCTTCATCCTCACAGCAACAATAACTTATACTTTTCTTTTCCTTACAAAAACTCTGTCCAAATCCAATGTGATATTTCTCCAAAGAAGAGGCTGTAAAATAGATTCAAACAGGATTTTATTTCTCTGCTGGCCCAAAGTGTCTGTGTGTAACGCACTGTGCAGCTCAAAGTCACTGTGCACTAAATTATAGCACTCAGACGGCGCCTACACTTCAAAGTTTGTTTTGGCTTTGTCTGGCCTGCTTCAATACTGCAATACAAAGAGGAGACTGTGACCCACAACAAGCTTAACACATTTGAAATAACATTAGACTATACTGGTGAAGAGGTGTCTATGATCCACTTGTCCTGGGTTGGGTTTGGTCCAGTTTAGTCGTGATTTAGATTTAACTTACATGGTTTGTGTCTATTCCAGTCCTGGTTTAGTCCTGGTTTAGTTCGGGATGTTTAATTACTATGTTTTGTATTGTGAAAACAGTATTATTGTGATATTTTAACATTTTGTCACACTGAGTTCAGTTAAATTAAAGCAAAAAATGCACATGCCTTCATTTACTAATCAAACTGGGTCAAAATAAAAACTCCACAAAGACAAAATCAAAGACCAACCCAAGTCTGATGTAGAATTTCAATATTGATTATTGCATCAGCCAGTATTACGATATTGATGTTTTCTCAATACAT